>NW_027516696.1:0-54582 GCF_048772815.1 Callospermophilus lateralis
ATGATCACTTCACAAATCCCACTTGGCTCAGCAAATTTTGTTCTTCCAGGTTGAAGCGTTCGTCTACAGTACCAGTTTTTATATTTAGGTTTCCCTCTACTCTCTTGTATATAGAGAGGTGAATTTGGAACTCTCAATCCAACATGGTTCGTAGTAGCTCTTTGAAACTTGACAAAATAAAGGAGTTCTCAGTTTTGTCTCTATGGTTTGTTTCCTCTTCAAGTAGCCCTAGGCACAGACTGTGGAAAAGCACTTTCATCGAGAGGGGTTGCCAAGCTTCTAAGAATTAACGAGTTTCCGAAATACCAGCAAATATTTCTTTTACCCAATCTTGATGATACTTGGTGGTAATGATCAGTACACAAATCCCACTTGGCTCACCAAATTATGTTCTTCTAGGTTGAAGCGTTCGTCTACAGTAGCAGTTTTTATATTTAGGTTTCCCTCTGCTCTCTCATATATAGATAGATGAATTTGGAACTCTAAATCCAACATGGTTCTTAGTAGCTCTTTGAATCTTGACAAAATAAAGGAGTTCTCAGTTTTGTCTCTATGGTTTGTTTCCTCTTCAAGTAGCCCTAGGCACAGAAAGTTGAAAAGTACTTTCATTGAGAAGGGTTGCCAACCTTCTAAGAATTAACGAGTTTCCGAAATACCTGCAAATATTTTTTCACCCAATCTTGATGATACTTGGTGGTAATGATCACTACACAAATCCCACTTGGCTCACCAAATTTTGTTCTTCTAGGTTGAAGCGTTCAGCTACAGTAGCAGTTTTTAGATTTATGTTTCCCTCTGCTCTCTCGTAATAGATAGATGAATTTGGAATCTCAATCCAACATGGTTCGTAGTAGCTCTTTGAAACTTGACAAAATAAAGGAGTTCTCAGTTTTGTCTCTATGGTTTGTTTCCTCTTCAAGTAGCCCTAGGCACAGACTGTGGAAAAGCACTTTCATTGAGAGGGTTTGCCAACCTTCTAAAATTAACGAGTTTCCGAAATACCTGCAAATTTTTTTCACCCAATCCTGAAGATTCTTTGTGGTAATGATCATTTCACAAATCCCACTTGGCTCACCAAATTTTGTTCTTCCAGGTTGAAGCGTTCGTCTACAGTAGCAGTTTTTATATTTAGGTTTCCCTCTGCTCTCTCCTATATAGATAGATGAATTTGGAACTCTCAATCCAACATGGTTTGTAGTAGCTCTTTGAAACTTGACAAATAAAGGAGTTCTCTGTTTTGTCTCTATGGTTTGTTTCCTCTTCAAGTAGCCCTAGGCACAGACTGTGGAAAAGCACTTTCATTGAGAAGGGTTGCCAACCTTCTAAGAATTAACGAGTTTCCAAAATACCAGCAAATATTTTTTCACCCAATCTTGATGATACTTGGTGGTAATGATCAGTACACAAATCCCACTTGGCTCACCAAATTATGTTCTTCTAGGTTGAAGCGTTCGTCTACAGTAGCAGTTTTTATATTTAGGTTTCCCTCTGTTCTCTCCTATATAGATAGATGAATTTGGAACTCTAAATCCAACATGGTTCGAAGTAGCTCTTGGAAACTTGACAAGATAAAGGAGTTCTCAGTTTTTTCTCTATAGTTTGTTTTCTTTTCAAGTAGGCCTAGGCACAGACTGTGGAAAAGCACTTTCATCGAGAGAGGCTGCCAAGCTTCTAAGAATTAATGAGTTTCCGATATTCCAGCAAATATTTTTTCACCCAATCTTGATGATCCTTGGTTGTAATGATCAGTTCACAAATCCCACTTGGCTCACCAAATTTTTTTCTTCCAGGTTGAAGCGTTCGTCTACAGTAGCAGTTTTATATTTAGGTTTCCCTCTGCTCTCTCGTATATAGAGAGGTGAATTTGGAACTATCAATCCAACATGGTTTGTAGTAGCTCTTTGAAACTTGACAAAATAAAGGAGTTCTCAGTTTTGTCTCCATTTTTTGTTTCCTATTCAAGTAGCCCTATGCACAGACTGTGGAAAAGCACTTTCATTGAGAGGTGTTGCCAAGCTTCGAAGAATTAACGAGTTTCCGAAATACAATAAATATTTTTTCACCCGATCTTGATGATACTTTGTGGTAATGATCACTTCACAAATCACACTTGGCTCAGCAAATTTTGTTCTTCCAGGTTGAAGCGTTCGTCTACAGTACCAGTTTTTATATTTAGGTTTCCCTCTACTCTCTTGTATATAGAGAGGTGAATTTGGAACTCTCAATCCAACATGGTTCGTAGTAGCTCCTTGAAACTTGACAAAATAAAGGAGTTCTCAGTTTTGTCTCTATGGTTTGTTTCCTCTTCAAGTAGCCCTAGGCACAGACTGTGGAAAAGCACTTTCATCGAGAGGGGTTGCCAAGCTTCTAAGAATTAACGAGTTTCCGAAATACCAGCAAATATTTCTTTTACCCAATCTTGATGATACTTGGTGGTAATGATCAGTACACAAATCCCACTTGGCTCACCAAATTATGTTCTTCTAGGTTGAAGCGTTCGTCTACAGTAGCAGTTTTTATATTTAGGTTTCCCTCTGCTCTCTCATATATAGATAGATGAATTTGGAACTCTAAATCCAACATGGTTCTTAGTAGCTCTTTGAATCTTGAAAAAATAAAGGAGTTCTCAGTTTTGTCTCTATGGTTTGTTTCCTCTTCAAGTAGCCCTAGGCACAGAAAATTGAAAAGTACTTTCATTGAGAAGGGTTGCCAACCTTCTAAGAATTAACGAGTTTCCGAAATACCTGCAAATATTTTTTCACCCAATCTTGATGATACTTGGTGGTAATGATCACTACACAAATCCCACTTGGCTCACCAAATTTTGTTCTTCTAGGTTGAAGCGTTCAGCTACAGTAGCAGTTTTTATATTTATGTTTCCCTCTGCTCTCTCGTAATAGATAGATGAATTTGGAATCTCAATCCAACATGGTTCGTAGTAGCTCTTTGAAACTTGACAAATAAAGCAGTTCTCTGTTTTGTCTCTATGGTTTGTTTCCTCTTCAAGTAGCCCTAGGCACAGACTGTGGAAAAGCACTTTCATTGAGAATGGTTGCCAACCTTCTAAGAATTAACGAGTTTCCAAAATACCAGCAAATATTTTTTCACCCAATCTTGATGATACTTGGTGGTAATGATCAGTACACAAATCCCACTTGGCTCACCAAATTTTGTTCTTCTAAGTTGAAGCGTTCGTCTACAGTATCAGTATTTATATTGAGGTTTCACTCTGTTCTCTCGTATATAGATAGATGAATTTGGAACTCTCAGTCCAACATGGTTCGTAGTAGCTCTTTGAAACTTGATAAAATAAAGGAGTTCTCAGTTTTGTCTCTATGGTTTGTTTCCTCTTCAAGTAGCCCTAGGCACAGACTGTGGAAAAGCACTTTCATTGAGAGGGTTTGCCAACCTTCTAAAATTAACGAGTTTCCGAAATACCTGCAAATATTTTTTCACCCAATCCTGATGATACTTTGTGGTAATGATCAGTTCACAAATCCCACTTGGCTCACCAAATTTTGTTCTTCCAGGTTGAAGCGTTCGTCTACAGTAGCAGTTTTCACATTTAGGTTTCCCTCTGCTCTCTCGTATATAGATAGATGAATTTGGAACTCTCAATCCAACATGGTTTGTAGTAGCTCTTTGAAACTTGACAAATAAAGGAGTTCTCAGTTTTGTCTCTATGGTTTGTTTCCCCTTCAAGTAGCCCTAGGCACAGACTGTGGAAAAGCACTTTCATTGAGAGGGGTTGCCAAGCTTCTAAGAATTAACGAGTTTCCGAAATACAAGCAAACACTTTTTCACCCAATCTTGATGATACTTAGTGGAAATGATCAGTACACAAATCCCACTTGGCTCACCAAATTTTGTTCTTCTAGGTTGAAGCGTTCGTCTACAGTAGCAGTTTTTAGATTTAGGTTTCCCTCTGCTCACTTCTATATAGATAGATGAATTTGGAAATATAATCCAACATGTTTCGTAGAAGCTCTTTGAAACTTGACAAAATAAAGGAGTTCTCAGTTTTGTAGCTATGGTTTGTTTCCTCTTCAAGTAGCCCTAGGCACAGACTGTGGAAAAAGCAATTTCATTGAGAGGGGTTTCCAAGCTTCTAAGAATTAACGAGTTTCCGAAATACCAGCAAATATTTTTTCACCCAATCTTGATGATACTTGGTGGTAATGATCAGTACACAAATCCCACTTGGCTCACCAAATTTTGTTCTTCTACGTTGAAGCGTTCGTCTACAGTATCAGTATTTATATTGAGGTTTCACTCTGTTCTCTCGTATATAGATAGATGAATTTGGAACTCTCAGTCCAACATGGTTCGTAGTAGCTCTTTGAAACTTGATAAAATAAAGGAGTTCTCAGTTTTGTCTCTATGGTTTGTTTCCTCATCAAGTAGCCCTAGGCACAGACTGTGGAAAAGCAATTACATTGAGAGGGGTTGCCAACCTTCTAAAATTAACCAGTTTCCGAAATACCTGCAAATATTTTTTCGCGCAATCTTGATGATACTTTGTGGTAATGATCAATTCACAAATCCCACTTGGCTCACCAAATTTTGTTCTTCCAGGTTGAAGCGTTCGTCTACAGTAGCAGTTTTTATATTTCGGTTTCCCTCTGCTCACTCGTATATAGATAGATGAATTTGGAACTCTCAATCCAACATGGTTCGTAGTAGCACTTTGAAACTTGACAAAATAAAGGAGTTCTCAGTTTTGTCTCTATGGTTTGTTTCCTCTTCAAGTAGCCCTAGGCACAGACTGTGGAAAAGCACTTTCATCGAGAGGGGTTGCCAAGCTTCTAAGAATTAACGAGTTTCCAAAATACCAGCAAATATTTCCTTTACCCAATCTTGATGATACTTGGTGGTAATGATCAGTACACAAATCCCTCTTGGCTCACCAAATTTTGTTCTTTTAGGTTGAAGCGTTCGTCTACAGTAGCAGTTTTTATATTTAGGTTTTTCTCTGTTTTCTCCTATATAGATAGATGAATATGGAACTCTAAATCCAACATGGTTTGTAGTAGCTCTTTGGAACTTGACAAAAATAAAGGAGTTCTCAGTTTTGTCTCTATGGTTTGTTTCCTCTTAAAGTAGCCCTAGGCACAGACTGTGGAAAAGAACTTTCATTCAGAGGGGTTGCCAAGCTTCTAAGAATTAACGAGTTTCCGAAATACCAGCAAATATTTTTACACCCAATCTTGATGATACTTGGTGGTAATGATCAGTACACAAATCCCACTTGGCTCACCAAATTTTGTTCTTCTAGGTTGAAGCGTTCATCTGCAGTAGTAGTTTTTATATTTAGATTTTCCTCTGTTCTCTTCTATATAGATAGATGAATTTTGAACTCTAAATGCAACATGGTTTGCAGTAGCTTTTTTAAACGTTACAAAATAAAGGAGTTCTCAGTTTTGTCTCTATGGTTTGTTTCCTCTCCAAGTAGCCCTAGGCACAGACTGTGGAAAAGCACTTTCATTGAGAGGGGTTGCCAAGCTTCTTAGAATTAACGAGTTTCCGAAATACGAGCAAACACTTTTTCACCCAATCTTGATGATACTTGGTGGTAATGAACAGTACACAAATCCCAGTTGGCTCACCAAATTTTGTTCTTCTAGGTTGAAGCGTTCGTCTACAGTATCAGTTTTTATATTGAGGTTTCACTCTGTTGTCTCCTATATAGATAGATGAATTTGGAACTCTAAATCCAACATGGTTCGAAGTAGCTCTTGGAAACTTGACAATATAAAGGAGTTCTCAGTTTTTTCTCTACAGTTTGTTTCATTTTCAAGTAGCCCTAGGCACAGACTGTGGAAAAGCACTTTCATTGAGAAGGGTTGCCAACCTTCTAAGAATTAACGAGTTTCCAAAATACCAGCAAATATTTTTTCACCCAATCTTGATGATACTTGGTGGTAATGATCAGTACACAAATCCCACTTGGCTCACAAAATTATGTTTTTCTAGGTTGAAGCGTTCGTCTACAGTAGCAGTTTTTATATTTAGGATTCCCTCTGCTCTCTCTTATATAGATAGATGAATTTGGAACTCTAAATCCAACATGGTTTGTAGTAGCTCTTTGAAACTTGACAAAATAAAGGAGTTCTCAGTTTTCTCTCTATGGTTTGTTTCCTCTTCAAGTAGCCATAGGAACAGACTGTGGAAAAGCACTTTCATTGAGAGGGGTTGCCAACCTTCTAAAATTAACGAGTTTCCGAAATACCTGCAAATATTTTTTCACCCAATCTTGATGATACTTTGTGGTAATGATCACTTCACAAATCCCACTTGGCTCAGCAAATTTTGTTCTTCCAGGTTGAAGCGTTCGTCTACAGTACCAGTTTTTATATTTAGGTTTCCCTCTACTCTCTTGTATATAGAGAGGTGAATTTGGAACTCTCAATCCAACATGGTTCGTAGTAGCTCTTTGAAACTTGACAAAATAAAGGAGTTCTCAGTTTTGTCTCTATGGTTTGTTTCCTCTTCAAGTAGCCCTAGGCACAGACTGTGGAAAAGCACTTTCATCGAGAGGGGTTGCCAAGCTTCTAAGAATTAACGAGTTTCCGAAATACCAGCAAATATTTCTTTTACCCAATCTTGATGATACTTGGTGGTAATGATCAGTACACAAATCCCACTTGGCTCACCAAATTATTTTCTTCTAGGTTGAAGCGTTCGTCTACAGTAGCAGTTTTTATATTTATTTTTCCCTCTGCTCTCTCATATATAGATAGATGAATTTGGAACTCTAAATCCAACATGGTTCTTAGTAGCTCTTTGAATCTTGACAAAATAAAGGAGTTCTCAGTTTTGTCTCTATGGTTTGTTTCCTCTTCAAGTAGCCCTAGGCACAGAAAGTTGAAAAGTACTTTCATTGAGAAGGGTTGCCAACCTTCTAAGAATTAACGAGTTTCTGAAATACCTGCAAATATTTTTTCACCCAATCTTGATGATACTTGGTGGTAATGATCTCTACACAAATCCCACTTGGCTCACCAAATTTTGTTCTTCTAGGTTGAAGCGTTCAGCTACAGTAGCAGTTTTTATATTTATGTTTCCCTCTGCTCTCTCGTAATAGATAGATGAATTTGGAATCTCAATCCTACATGGTTCGTAGTAGCTCTTTGAAACTTGACAAAATAAAGGAGTTCTCAGTTTTGTCTCTATGGTTTGTTTCCTCTTCAAGTAGCCCTAGGCACAGACTGTGGAAAAGCACTTTCATTGAGAGGGTTTGCCAACCTTCTAAAATTAACGAGTTTCCGAAATACCTGCAAATATTTTTTCACCCAATCCTGAAGATACTTTGTGGTAATGATCATTTCACAAATCCCACTTGGCTCACCAAATTTTGTTCTTCCAGGTTGAAGCGTTCGTCTACAGTAGCAGTTTTTATATTTAGGTTTCCCTCTGCTCTCTCCTATATAGATAGATGAATTTGGAACTCTCAATCCAACATGGTTTGTAGTAGCTCTTTGAATCTTGACAAATAAAGGAGTTCTCTGTTTTGTCTCTATGGTTTGTTTCCTCTTCAAGTAGCCCTAGGCACAGACTGTGGAAAAGCACTTTCATTGAGAAGGGTTGCCAACCTTCTAAGAATTAACGAGTTTCCAAAATACCAGCAAATATTTTTTCACCCAATCTTGATGATACTTGGTGGTAATGATCAGTACACAAATCCCACTTGGCTCACCAAATTATGTTCTTCTAGGTTGAAGCGTTCGTCTACAGTAGCAGTTTTTATATTTAGGTTTCCCTCTGTTCTCTCCTATATAGATAGATGAATTTGGAACTCTAAATCCAACATGGTTCGAAGTAGCTCTTGGAAACTTGACAAGATAAAGGGGTTCTCAGTTTTTTCTCTATAGTTTGTTTTCTTTTCAAGTAGGCCTAGGCACAGACTGTGGAAAAGCACTTTCATCGAGAGAGGCTGCCAAGCTTCTAAGAATTAATGAGTTTCCGATATTCCAGCAAATATTTTTTCACCCAATCTTGATGATCCTTGGTTGTAATGATCAGTTCACAAATCCCACTTGGCTCACCAAATTTTTTTCTTCCAGGTTGAAGCGTTCGTCTACAGTAGCAGTTTTTATATTTAGGTTTCCCTCTGCTCTCTCGTATATAGAGAGGTGAATTTGGAACTATCAATCCAACATGGTTCGTAGTAGCTCTTTGAAACTTGACAAAATAAACGAGTTCTCAGTTTTGTCTCTATGGTTTGTTTCCTCTTCAAGTAGCCCTAGGCACAGACTGTGGAAAAGCACTTTCATCGAGAGGGGTTGCCAAGCTTCTAAGAATTAACGAGTTTCCGAAACACCAGCAAATATTTTTTTTACCCAATCTTGATGATACTTGGTGGTAATGATCAGTACACAAATCCCTCTTGGCTCACCAAATTTTGTTCTTCTAGGTTGAAGCGTTCGTCTACAGTAGCAGTTTTTATATTTAGGTTTCCCTCTGCTCACTCCTGTATAGATAGATGAATTTGGAACTCTAAATCCAACATGGTTCCTAAAAGCTTTTTGAAACTTGACAAAATAAAGGAGTTCTAAGTTTTGTCTCTATGGTTTGTTTCCTCTTCAAGTAGCCCTAGGCACAGACTGAGGTAAAGCAATTTCATTGAGAGGGTTGGCCAAGCTTCTAAGAATTAACGAGTTTCCGAAATACCAGCAAATATTTTTTCACCCAATCTTGATGATACTTGGTGGTAATGATCAGCACACAAATCCCACTTGGCTCACAAAATTTTGTTCTTCTAGGTTGAATCGTTTGTCTACAGTAGCAGTTTTTATATTTAGGTTTCCCTCTGTTCTCTCCTATATAGATAGATGAATATGGAACTCTAAATCCAACATGGTGTGTAGTAGCTCTTTGAAACTTGACAAAATAAAGGAGTTCTCAGTTTTGTCTCTATTGTTTGTTTCCTCTTCAAGTAGCCCTAAACACAGACTGTGGAAAAGCACTTTCATTGAGAGGGGTTGCCAAGCTTCTAAGAATTATCGAGTTTCCGAATACCAGCAAATATTTTTTCACCCAATCTTGATGATACTTAGTGTTAATGATCAGTACACAAATCCCACTTGGCTCACGAAATTTTGTTCTTCTAGGTTGAAGCATTCGTATACAGTAGCAGTTTTTTATATTTAGGTTTCCCTCTGTTCTCTCCTATATAGATAGATGAATTTGGAACTCTCAATCCAACATGGTTTGTAGTAGCTCTTTGAAACTTGACAAAATAAAGGAGTTCTCAGTTTTGTCTCTATTGTTTGTTTCCTCTTCAAGTAGCCCTAAACACAGACTGTGGAAAAGCACTTTCATTGAGAGGGGTTGCCAAGCTTCTAAGAATTATCGAGTTTCCGAATACCAGCAAATATTTTTTCACCCAATCTTGATGATACTTGGTGTTAATGATCAGTACACAAATCCCACATGGCTCACGAAATTTGTTCTTCTAGGTTGAAGCATTCGTATACAGTAGCAGTTTTTTATATTTAGGTTTCCCTCTGTTCTCTCCTATATAGATAGATGAATTTGGAACTCTCAATCCAACATGGTTTGTAGTAGCTCTTTTAAACTTGACAAAATAAAGGAGTTCTCAGTTTTGTCTCCATTTTTTGTTTCCTATTCAAGTAGCCCTATGCACAGACTGTGGAAAAGCACTTTCATTGAGAGGTGTTGCCAAGCTTCGAAGAATTAACGAGTTTCCGAAATACAATAAATATTTTTTCACCCGATCTTGATGATACTTGGTGGTAATGATAAGTTCACAAATCCCACTTGGCTCACCAAATTTTGTTCTTCTAAGTTGAAGCGTTCGTCTACAGTATCAGTATTTATATTGAGGTTTCACTCTGTTCTCTCGTATATAGATAGATGAATTTGGAACTCTCAGTCCAACATGGTTCGTAGTAGCTCTTTGAAACTTGATAAAATAAAGGAGTTCTCAGTTTTGTCTCTATGGTTTGTTTCCTCTTCAAGTAGCCCTAGGCACAGACTGTGGAAAAGCACTTTCATTGAGAGGGTTTGCCAACCTTCTAAAATTAACGAGTTTCCGAAATACTTGCAAATATTTTTTCACCCAATCCTGATGATACTTTGTGGTAATGATCAGTTCACAAATCCCACTTGGCTCACCAAATTTTGTTCTTCCAGGTTGAAGCGTTCGTCTACAGTAGCAGTTTTCACATTTAGGTTTCCCTCTGCTCTCTCGTATATAGATAGATGAATTTGGAACTCTCAATCCAACATGGTTTGTAGTAGCTCTTTGAAACTTGACAAATAAAGGAGTTCTCAGTTTTGTCTCTATGGTTTGTTTCCCCTTCAAGTAGCCCTAGGCACAGACTGTGGAAAAGCACTTTCATTGAGAGGGGTTGCCAAGCTTCTAAGAATTAACGAGTTTCCGAAATACAAGCAAACACTTTTTCACCCAATCTTGATGATACTTAGTGGAAATGATCAGTACACAAATCCCACTTGGCTCACCAAATTTTGTTCTTCTAGGTTGAAGCGTTCGTCTACAGTAGCAGTTTTTAGATTTAGGTTTCCCTCTGCTCACTTCTATATAGATAGATGAATTTGGAACTATAATCCAACATGTTTCGTAGAAGCTCTTTGAAACTTGACAAAATAAAGGAGTTCTCAGTTTTGTAGCTATGGTTTGTTTCCTCTTCAAGTAGCCCTAGGCACAGACTGTGGAAAAGCAATTTCATTGAGAGGTGTTTCCAAGCTTCTAAGAATTAACGAGTTTCCGAAATACCAGCAAATATTTTTTCACCCAATCTTGATGATACTTGGTGGTAATGATCAGTACACAAATCCCACTTGGCTCACCAAATTTTGTTCTTCTAAGTTGAAGCGTTCGTCTACAGTATCAGTATTTATATTGAGGTTTCACTCTGTTCTCTCGTATATAGATAGATGAATTTGGAACTCTCAGTCCAACATGGTTCGTAGTAGCTCTTTGAAACTTGATAAAATAAAGGAGTTCTCAGTTTTGTCTCTATGGTTTGTTTCCTCTTCAAGTAGCCCTAGGCACAGACTGTGGAAAAGCAATTACATTGAGAGGGGTTGCCAACCTTCTAAAATTAACGAGTTTCCGAAATACCTGCAAATATTTTTTCGCGCAATCTTGATGATACTTTGTGGTAATGATCAATTCACAAATCCCACTTGGCTCACCAAATTTTGTTCTTCCAGGTTGAAGCGTTCGTCTACAGTAGCAGTTTTTATATTTAGGTTTCCCTCTGCTCACTCGTATATAGATAGATGAATTTGGAACTCTCAATCCAACATGGTTCGTAGTAGCACTTTGAAACTTGACAAAATAAAGGAGTTCTCAGTTTTGTCTCTATGGTTTGTTTCCTCTTCAAGTAGCCCTAGGCACAGACTGTGGAAAAGCACTTTCATCGAGAGGGGTTGCCAAGCTTCTAAGAATTAACGAGTTTCCAAAATACCAGCAAATATTTCCTTTACCCAATCTTGATGATACTTGGTGGTAATGATCAGTACACAAATCCCTCTTGGCTCACCAAATTTTGTTCTTTTAGGTTGAAGCGTTCGTCTACAGTAGCAGTTTTTATATTTAGGTTTTTCTCTGTTTTCTCCTATATAGATAGATGAATATGGAACTCTAAATCCAACATGGTTTGTAGTAGCTCTTTGTAACTTGACAAAAATAAAGGAGTTCTCAGTTTTGTCTCTATGGTTTGTTTCCTCTTCAAGTAGCCCTAGGCACAGACTGTGGAAAAGAACTTTCATTCAGAGGGGTTGCCAAGCTTCTAAGAATTAACGAGTTTCCGAAATACCAGCAAATATTTTTACACCCAATCTTGATGATACTTGGTGGTAATGATCAGTACACAAATCCCACTTGGCTCACCAAATTTTGTTCTTCTAGGTTGAAGCGTTCATCTGCATTAGTAGTTTTTATATTTAGATTTTCCTCTGTTCTCTTCTATATAGATAGATGAATTTTGAACTCTAAATGCAACATGGTTTGCAGTAGCTTTTTTAAACGTTACAAAATAAAGGAGTTCTCAGTTTTGTCTCTATGGTTTGTTTCCTCTCCAAGTAGCCCTAGGCACAGACTGTGGAAAAGCACTTTCATTGAGAGGGTTTGCCAAGCTTCTTAGAATTAACGAGTTTCCGAAATACGAGCAAACACTTTTTCACCCAATCTTGATGATACTTGGTGGTAATGATCAGCACACAAATCCCACCTGGCTGACCAAATTTTGTTCTTCTAGGTTGAAGCGTTCGTCTACAGTATCAGTTTTTATATTGAGGTTTCACTCTGTTCTCTCCTATATAGATAGATGAATTTGGAACTCTAAATCCAACATGGTTCGAAGTAGCTCTTGGAAACTTGACAATATAAAGGAGTTCTCAGTTTTTTCTCTACAGTTTGTTTCATTTTCAAGTAGCCCTAGGCACAGACTGTGGAAAAGCACTTTCATTGAGAAGGGTTGCCAACCTTCTAAGAATTAACGAGTTTCCAAAATACCAGCAAATATTTTTTCACCCAATCTTGATGATACTTGGTGGTAATGATCAGTACACAAATCCCACTTGGCTCACGAAATTATGTTTTTCTAGGTTGAAGCGTTCGTCTACAGTAGCAGTTTTTATATTTAGGATTCCCTCTGCTCTCTCTTATATAGATAGATGAATTTGGAACTCTAAATCCAACATGGTTTGTAGTAGCTCTTTGAAACTTGACAAAATAAAGGAGTTCTCAGTTTTCTCTCTATGGTTTGTTTCCTCTTCAAGTAGCCATAGGAACAGACTGTGGAAAAGCACTTTCATTGAGAGGGGTTGCCAACCTTCTAAAATTAACGAGTTTCCGAAATACCTGCAAATATTTTTTCACCCAATCTTGATGATACTTTGTGGTAATGATCAGTTCACAAATCCCACTTGGCTCACCAAATTTTGTTCTTCCAGGTTGAAGCGTTCGTCTACAGTACCAGTTTTTATATTTAGGTTTCCCTCTGCTCTCTTGTATATAGAGAGGTGAATTTGGAACTCTCAATCCAACATGGTTCGTAGTAGCTCTTTGAAACTTGACAAAATAAAGGAGTTCTCAGTTTTGTCTCTATGGTTTGTTTCCTCTTCAAGTAGCCCTAGGCACAGACTGTGGAAAAGCACTTTCATCGAGAGGGGTTGCCAAGTTTCTAAGAATTAATGAGTTTCCGAAATACCAGCAAATATTTCTTTTACCCAATCTTGATGATACTTGGTGGTAATGATCAGTACACAAATCCCACTTGGCTCACCAAATTATGTTCTTCTAGGTTGAAGCGTTCGTCTACAGTAGCAGTTTTTATATTTAGGTTTCCCTCTGCTCTCTCATATATAGATAGATGAATTTGGAACTCTAAATCCAACATGGTTCTTAGTAGCTCTTTGAATCTTGACAAAATAAAGGAGTTCTCAGTTTTGACTCTATGGTTTGTTTCCTCATCAAGTAGCCCTAGGCACAGAAAGTTGAAAAGAACTTTCATTGAGAAGGGTTGCCAACCTTCTAAGAATTAACGAGTTTCCGAAATACCTGCAAATATTTTTTCAACCAATCTTGATGACACTTGGTGGTAATGATCAATACACAAATCCCACTTGGCTCACCAAATTTTGTTCTTCTAGGTTGAAGCGTTCAGCTACAGTAGCAGTTTTTATATTTATGTTTCCCTCTGCTCTCTCGTAATAGATAGATGAATTTGGAATCTCAATCCAACATGGTTCGTAGTAGCTCTTTGAAACTTGACAAAATAAAGGAGTTCTCAGTTTTGTCTCTATGGTTTGTTTCCTCTTCCAGTAGCCCTAAGCACAGACTGTGGAAAAGCACTTTCATTGAGAGGGGTTGCCAAGCTTCTAAGAATTATCGAGTTTCCGAAATGCAGCAAATATTTTTTCACCCAATCTTGATGATACTTGGTGGTAATGATCAGTACACAAATCCTACTTGGCTCACGACGTTTTGTTCTTCTAGGTTGAAAAATTCGTGTACAGTAGCAGTTTTTATATTTAGGTTTCCCTCTGCTCTCTCCTATATAGATAGATGAATTTGGAACTCTCAATCCAACATGGTTTTGTAGTAGCTCTTTGAAACTTGACAAATAAAGGAGTTCTCAGTTTTGTCTCTATGGTTTGTTTCCTCTTCAAGTAGCCCTAGGCACAGACTGTGGAAAAGCACTTTCATTGAGAAGGGTTGCCAACCTTCTAAGAATTAATGAGTTTCCAAAATACCAGCAAATATTTTTTCACCCAATCTTGATGATACTTGGTGGTAATGATCAGTACACAAATCCCACTTGGCTCACCAAATTATGTTCTTCTAGGTTGAAGCGTTCGTCTACAGTAGCAGTTTTTATATTTAGGTTTCCCTCTGTTCTCTCCTATATAGATAGATGAATTTGGAACTGTAAATCCAACATGGTTTGTAGTAGCTCTTGGAAACTTGACAATATAAAGGAGTTCTCAGTTTTTTCTCCATAGTTTGTTTTCTTTTCAAGTAGGCCTAGGCACAGACTGTGGAAAAGCACTTTCATCGAGAGAGGCTGCCAAGCTTCTAAAAATTAATGAGTTTCCGATATTCCAGCAAATATTTTTTCACCCAATCTTGATGATCCTTGGTTGTAATGATCAGTTCACAAATCCCACTTGGCTCACCAAATTTTGTTCTTCCAGGTTGAAGCGTTCGTCTACAGTAGCAGTTTTTATATTTAGGTTTCCCTCTGTTCTCTCCTATATAGATAGATGAATATGGAACTCTAAATCCAACATGGTTCGTAGTAGCTCTTTGAAACTTGACAAAATAAAGGAGTTCTCAGTTTTGTCTCTATGGTTTGTTTCCTTTTCAAGTATCCCTAGGCACAGACTGTGGAAAAGCACTTTCATCGAGAGGGGTTGCCAAGCTTATAAGAATTAACGAGTTTCCGAAACACCAGCAAATATTTCTTTTACCCAATCTTGATGATACTTGGTGGTAATGATCAGTACACAAATCCCTCTTGGCTCACCAAATTTTGTTCTTCTAGGTTGAAGCGTTCGTCTACAGTAGAAGTTTTTATATTTAGGTTTCCCTCTGCTCACTCCTGTATAGATAGATGAATTTGGAACTCTAAATCCAACATGGTTCGTAGAAGCTTTTTGAAACTTGACAAAATAAAGGAGTTCTAAGTTTTGTCTCTATGGTTTGTTTCCTCTTCAAGTAGCCCTAGGCACAGACTGAGGTAAAGCAATTTCATTGAGAGGGTTGGCCAAGCTTCTAAGAATTAACGAGTTTCCGAAATACCAGCAAATATTTTTTCACCCAATCTTGATGATACTTGGTGGTAATGATCAGCACACAAATCCCACTTGGCTCACAAAATTTTGTTCTTCTAGGTTGAATCGTTTGTCTACAGTAGCAGTTTTTATATTTAGGTTTCCCTCTGTTCTCTCCTATATAGATAGATGAATATGGAACTCTAAATCCAACATGGTGTGTAGTAGCTCTTTGAAACTTGACAAAATAAAGGAGTTCTCAGTTTTGTCTCTATTGTTTGTTTCCTCTTCAAGTAGCCCTAAACACAGACTGTGGAAAAGCACTTTCATTGAGAGGGGTTGCCAAGCTTCTAAGAATTATCGAGTTTCCGATATACCAGCAAATATTTTTTCACCCAATCTTGATGATACTTGGTGGTAATGATCAGTACACAAATCCCACTTGGCTCACCATATTTTGTTCTTCTAGTTGGAAGCGTTCGTCTACAGTAGCAGTTTTTATATTTAGGTTTCAATCTGCTCTATTGTATATAAATAGTTGAATTTGGAACTCTAAATCCAACATGGTTCGTAGTAGCTCTTTGAATCTTGACAAAATAAAGGAGTTCTCAGTTTTGTCTCTATGGTTTGTTTCCTCTTCAAGTAGCCCTAGGCACAGACAGTTGAAAATTACTTTCATTGAGAAGGGTTGCCAAGCTTCTAAGAATTAACGAGTTTCCGAAATACCAGCAAAAATTTTTTAAACTAATCTTGATGATACTGGGTGGAAATGATCAGTTCACAAATCCCACTTGGCTCACCAAATTTTGTTCTTCTAGGTTGAAGCGTTCGTCTACATTAGCAGTTTTTATATTTAGGTTTCCCTCTGTTCTCTCCTATATATAGAGATGAATTTGAAACTCTAAATCCAATATGGTTCATATTAGCTCTTGGAAACTTGACAATATAAAGGAGTTCTCTGTTTTTTCTCCATGGTTTGTTTCCTTTTCAAGTAGCCCCAGGCAAAGACTGTGGAAAAGCACTTTCATCGAGAGGGGCTACCAAGCTTCTAAGAATTAACCAGTTTCCGATATTCCAGCAAATATTTTTTCACCCAATCTTGATTATCCGTAGTGGTAATGATCAGTACACAACTCCAACTTGGCTCACCAAATTTTGTTCTTCTAGGTTGAAGCGTTCGTCTACAGTAGCAGTTTTTATACTTAGGTTTCCCTCTGTTCTCTCCTATATAGATAGATGAATATGGAACTCTAAATCCAACATGGTGTGTAGTAGCTCTTTGAAACTTGACAAAATAAAGGAGTTCTCAGTTTTGTCTCTATGGTTTGTTTCCTCTTTAAGTAGCCCTAAGCACAGACTTTGGAAAAGCACTTTCATTGAGAGAGGTTGCCAAGCTTCTAAGAATTATCAAGTTTACGAAATACCAGCACATATTTTTCACCCAATCTTCAAGAGACTTGGTGGTAATGATCAGTACACAAATCCCACTTGGCTCACGAAATTTTGTTCTTCTAGGTTGAAGCATTCGTGTACAGTAGCAGTTTTTATATTTAGGTTTCCCTCTGTTCTCTCCTATATAGATAGATGAATTTGGAACTCTAAATCCAACATGGTTCGTAGTAGCTCTTTGAATCTTGACAAAATAAAGGAGTTCTCAGTTTTGTCTCTATGGTTTGTTTCCTCTTCAAGTAGCCCTAGGCACAGACAGTTGAAAATTACTTTCATTGAGAAGGGTTGCCAAGCTTCTAAGAATTAACGAGTTTCCGAAATACCAGCAAATATTTTTTCACCCAATTTTGATGATACTTGGTGGTAATGATCAGTTCACAAATCCCACTTGGCTCACCAAATTTTGTTCTTCTATGTTGAAGCGTTCGTCTACAGTGTCAGTTTTTATATTTAGGTTTCCCTCTGTTGTCTCCTATATAGATAGATGAATTTGGAAGTCTAAATCCAACATGGTTCGTAGTAGCTCTTTGAAACTTGACAAAATAAAGGAGTTCTCAGTTTTGTCTCTATGGTTTGTTTTCTCTTTAAGTAGCCCTAAGCAAAACTGTGGAAAACCACTTTCATCGAGAGGGGTTGCCAAGCTTCTAAGATTTATCGAGTTTCCGAAATACCAGCAAATATTTTTTTACCCAATCTTGATGATACTTGGTGGTAATGATCAGGACACAAATCCCACTTGGCTCACCTAATTTTGTTCCTCTAGGTTGAAGCGTTCGTCTACATTAGCAGTTTTTATATTTAGGTTTCCCTCTGTTCTCTCCTATATAGACAGATGAATTTGGAACTATATATCCAACATGGTTTGTAGTAGCTCTTTGAAACTTGACAATATAAAGGAGTTCTCAGTTTTGTCTCTATGGTTTGTTTCCTCTTTAAGTAGCCCTAAGCACAGACTGTGGAAAAGCACTTTCATTGAGAGGGGTTGCCTAGCTTCTAAGAATTAACGAGTTTCCGAAATACCAGCAAATATTTTTTCACCCAATCTTGATGATACTTGGTTTTAATGATCAGTACACAAATCCCACTTGGCTCACCAAATTTTGTTCTTCCAGGTTGAAGCGTTCGTCTACAGTAGCAGTTTTTATATTTAGGTTTCCCTCTGCTCTCTCCTATATAGATAGTTGAATTTGGAACTCTAAATCCAACATGGTTCGTAGTAGCTCTTTGAAACTTGACAAAATAAAGGAGTTCTCAGTTTTGTCTCTATGGTTTGTTTCCTCTTCAAGTAGCCTCAGGAACAGACTGTGGAAAAGCACTTTCATCGAGAGCGGCTACCAAGCTTCTAAGAATTAACTAGTTTCCGATATTCCAGCAAATATTTTTTCACCCAATCTTGATGATCCGTAGTGGTAATGATCAGTACACAACTCCAACTTGGCTCACCAAATTTTGTTCTTCTAGGTTGAAGCGTTCGTCTACAGTAGCAGTTTTTATATTTAGGTTTCCCTCTGTTCTCTCCTATATAGATAGATGAATATGGAACTCTAAATCCAACATGGTGTGCAGTAGCTCTTTGAAACATGACAAAATAAAGGAGTTCTCAGTTTTGTCTCTATGGTTTGTTTCCTATTCAAGTAGCCCAAGGCCCAGACTGTGGAAAAGCACTTTCATCGAGAGGGGTTGCCAAGCTTCTAAGAATTAACGAGTTTCCGAATTACCAGCAAATATTTTTTTTAACCAATCTTGATGTTACTTGGTGGTAATGATCAGTACACAAATCCCACTTGGCTCATCAAAATTTGTTCTTCTAGGTTGAAGCGTTCGTCTACAGTAGCAGTTTTTATATTTAGGTTTCCCTCTGCTCTCTCCTATATAGATAGATGAATTTGGAACTCTAAATCCAACATGGTTTGTAGTAGCTCTTTGAAACTTGACAAAATAGAGGAGTTCTCAGTTTTGTCTCAATGGTTTGTTTCCTCTTCAAGTAGCCCTAGGCACAGTCTGTGGAAAAGCACTTTCATTGAGAGGGGTTGCCAAGCTTCTAAGAATTAACGAGTTTCCGAAATACGAGCAAACACTTTTTCACCCAATCTTGATGATACTTGGTGGTAATGATCAGTACACAAATCCCTCTTAGCTCACCAAATTTTGTTCTTCTAGGTTGAAGCGTTCGTCTACAGTAGAAGTTTTTATATTTAGGTTTCCCTCTGCTCACTCCTGTATAGATAGATGAATTTGGAACTCTAAATCCAACATAGTTCGTAGAAGCTCTTTGAAACTTGACAAAATAAAGGAGTTCTCAGTTTTGTCTCTATGGTTTGTTTCCTCTTCAAGTATCCCTAGCCACAGACTGTGGAAAAGCACTTTCATCGAGAGGGGTTGCCAAGCTTCTAAGAATTAACTAGTTTCCCAAATACCAGCAAATATTTTTTCACCCAATCTTGATGATACTTGGTCGTAATGATCAGTACACAAATCCCACTTGGCTCACCAAATTTTGTTCTTCTAGGTTGAAGCGTTCGCCTACAGTAGCAGTTTTTATATTTAGGTTTCCCTCTGCTCTCTCCTATATAGATAGATGAATTTGGAACTCTAAATCCAACATGGTTCGTAGTAGCTCTTTGAAACTTGACAAAATAAAGGAGTTCTCAGTTTTGTCTCTATGGTTTGTTTCCTCTTCAAGTAGCCCTAAACACAGACTGTGGAAAAGCACTTTCATTGAGAGGGGTTGCCAAGCTTCTAAGAATTATCGAGTTTCCGATATACCAGCAAATATTTTTTCACCCAATCTTGATGATACTTGGTGGTAATGATCAGTACACAAATCCCACTTGGCTCACCATATTTTGTTCTTCTAGTTGGAAGCGTTCGTCTACAGTAGCAGTTTTTATATTTAGGTTTCAATCTGCTCTATCGTATATAAATAGATGAATTTGGAACTCTAAATCCAACATGGTTCGTAGTAGCTCTTTGAATCTTGACAAAATAAAGGAGTTCTCAGTTTTGTCTCTATGGTTTGTTTCCTCTTCAAGTAGCCCTAGGCACAGACAGTTGAAAATTACTTTCATTGAGAAGGGTTGCCAAGCTTCTAAGAATTAACGAGTTTCCGAAATTCCAGCAAAAATTTTTTAAACTAATCTTGATGATACTGGGTGGAAATGATCAGTTCACAAATCCACTTGGCTCACCAAATTTTGTTCTTCTAGGTTGAAGCGTTCGTCTACATTAGCAGTTTTTATATTTAGGTTTCCCTCTGTTCTCTCCTATATACAGAGATGAATTTGAAACTCTAAATCCAATATGGTTCATATTAGCTCTTGGAAACTTGACAATATAAAGGAGTTCTCTGTTTTTTCTCCATGGTTTGTTTCCTTTTCAAGTAGCCCCAGGCAAAGACTGTGGAAAAGCACTTTCATCGAGAGGGGCTACCAAGCTTCTAAGAATTAACCAGTTTCCGATATTCCAGCAAATATTTTTTCACCCAATCTTGATTATCCGTAGTGGTAATGATCAGTACACAACTCCAACTTGGCTCACCAAATTTTGTTCTTCTAGGTTGAAGCGTTCGTCTACAGTAGCAGTTTTTATATTTAGGTTTCCCTCTGTTCTCTCCTATATAGATAGATGAATATGGAACTCTAAATCCAACATGGTGTGTAGTAGCTCTTTGAAACTTGACAAAATAAAGGAGTTCTCAGTTTTGTCTCTATGGTTTGTTTCCTCTTTAAGTAGCCCTAAGCACAGACTGTGGAAAAGCACTTTCATTGAGAGAGGTTGCCAAGCTTCTAAGAATTATCAAGTTTACGAAATACCAGCACATATTTTTTCACCCAATCTTCAAGATACTTGGTGGTAATGATCAGTACACAAATCCCACTTGGCTCACGAAATTTTGTTCTTCTAGGTTGAAGCATTCGTGTACAGTAGCAGTTTTTATATTTAGGTTTCCCTCTGTTCTCTCCTATATAGATAGATGAATTTGGAACTCTAAATCCAACATGGTTCGTAGTAGCTCTTTGAATCTTGACAAAATAAAGGAGTTCTCAGTTTTGTCTCTATGGTTTGTTTCCTCTTCAAGTAGCCCTAGGCACAGACAGTTGAAAATTACTTTCATTGAGAAGGGTTGCCAAGCTTCTAAGAATTAACGAGTTTCCGAAATACCAGCAAATATTTTTTCACCCAATTTTGATGATACTTGGTGGTAATGATCAGTTCACAAATCCCACTTGGCTCACCAAATTTTGTTCTTCTATGTTGAAGCGTTCGTCTACAGTGTCAGTTTTTATATTTAGGTTTCCCTCTGTTGTTTCCTATATAGATAGATGAATTTGGAAGTCTAAATCCAACATGGTTCGTAGTAGCTCTTTGAAACTTGACAAAATAAAGGAGTTCTCAGTTTTGTCTCTATGGTTTGTTTTCTCTTTAAGTAGCCCTAAGCAAAGACTGTGGAAAACCACTTTCATCGAGAGGGGTTGCCAAGCTTCTAAGATTTATCGAGTTTCCGAAATACCAGCAAATATTTTTTTACCCAATCTTGATGATACTTGGTGGTAATGATCAGGACACAAATCCCACTTGGCTCACCTAATTTTGTTCCTCTAGGTTGAAGCGTTCGTCTACATTAGCAGTTTTTATATTTAGGTTTCCCTCTGTTCTCTCCTATATAGACAGATGAATTTGGAACTATATATCCAACATGGTTTGTAGTAGCTCTTTGAAACTTGACAATATAAAGGAGTTCTCAGTTTTGTCTCTATGGTTTGTTTCCTCTTTAAGTAGCCCTAAGCACAGACTGTGGAAAAGCACTTTCATTGAGAGGGGTTGCCTAGCTTCTAAGAATTAACGAGTTTCCGAAATACCAGCAAATATTTTTTCACCCAATCTTGATGATACTTGGTTTTAATGATCAGTACACAAATCCCACTTGGCTCACCAAATTTTGTTCTTCCAGGTTGAAGCGTTCGTCTACAGTAGCAGTTTTTATATTTAGGTTTCCCTCTGCTCTCTCCTATATAGATAGTTGAATTTGGAACTCTAAATCCAACATGGTTCGTAGTAGCTCTTTGAAACTTGACAAAATAAAGGAGTTCTCAGTTTTGTCTCTATGGTTTGTTTCCTCTTCAAGTAGCCTCAGGCACAGACTGTGGAAAAGCACTTTCATCGAGAGCGGCTACCAAGCTTCTAAGAATTAACTAGTTTCCGATATTCCAGCAAATATTTTTTCACCCAATCTTGATGATCCGTAGTGGTAATGATCAGTACACAACTCCAACTTGGCTCACCAAATTTTGTTCTTCTAGGTTGAAGCGTTCGTCTACAGTAGCAGTTTTTATATTTAGGTTTCCCTCTGTTCTCTCCTATATAGATAGATGAATATGGAACTCTAAATCCAACATGGTGTGCAGTAGCTCTTTGAAACATGACAAAATAAAGGAGTTCTCAGTTTTGTCTCTATGGTTTGTTTCCTATTCAAGTAGCCCAAGGCCCAGACTGTGGAAAAGCACTTTCATCGAGAGGGGTTGCCAAGCTTCTAAGAATTAACGAGTTTCCGAATTACCAGCAAATATTTTTTTTAACCAATCTTGATGATACTTGGTGGTAATGATCAGTACACAAATCCCACTTGGCTCATCAAAATTTGTTCTTCTAGGTTGAAGCGTTCGTCTACAGTAGCAGTTTTTATATTTAGGTTTCCCTCTGCTCTCTCCTATATAGATAGATGAATTTGGAACTCTAAATCCAACATGGTTTGTAGTAGCTCTTTGAAACTTGACAAAATAAAGGAGTTCTCAGTTTTGTCTCAATGGTTTGTTTCCTCTTCAAGTAGCCCTAGGCACAGTCTGTGGAAAAGCACTTTCATTGAGAGGGGTTGCCAAGCTTCTAAGAATTAACGAGTTTCCGAAATACGAGCAAACACTTTTTCACCCAATCTTGATGATACTTGGTGGTAATGATCAGTACACAAATCCCTCTTAGCTCACCAAATTTTGTTCTTCTAGGTTGAAGCGTTCGTCTACAGTAGAAGTTTTTATATTTAGGTTTCCCTCTGCTCACTCCTGTATAGATAGATGAATTTGGAACTCTAAATCCAACATAGTTCGTAGAAGCTCTTTGAAACTTGACAAAATAAAGGAGTTCTCAGTTTTGTCTCTATGGTTTGTTTCCTCTTCAAGTATCCTAGGCACAGACTGTGGAAAAGCACTTTCATCGAGAGGGGTTGCCAAGCTTCTAAGAATTAACTAGTTTCCCAAATACCAGCAAATATTTTTTCACCCAATCTTGATGATACTTGGTCGTAATGATCAGTACACAAATCCCACTTGGCTCACCAAATTTTGTTCTTCTAGGTTGAAGCGTTCGCCTACAGTAGCAGTTTTTATATTTAGGTTTCCCTCTGCTCTCTCCTATATAGATAGATGAATTTGGAACTCTAAATCCAACATGGTTCGTAGTAGCTCTTTGAAACTTGACAAAATAAAGGAGTTCTCAGTTTTGTCTCTATGGTTTGTTTCCTCTTCAAGTAGCCTTAGGCACAGACTGTGGAAAAGCACTTTCATTGAGAAGGATGCCAACCTCCTAAGAATTAACGAGTTTCCGAAATACCAGCAAATATTTTTTGACCCAATCTTGATTATACTTGGTGGTAATGATCAGTACACAAATCCCACTTGGCTCACCAAATTATGTTCTTCTAGGTTGATGCGTTCGTCTACAGTAGCAGTTTTTATATTTAGGTTTCTCTCTGTTCTCTCCTATATAGTTAGATGAATTTGTAACTCTAAATCCAACATGGTTCGAAGTTGCTCTTGGAAACTTGACAATATAAAGGAGTTCTCAGTTTTTTCTCTATATTTTGTTTATTTTCAAGTAGCCCTAGGCACAGACTGTCGAAAAGCACTTTCATCGAGAGCGGCTGCCAAGCTTCTAAGAATTATCGAGTTTCCGATTTTCCAGCAAATATTTTTTCACCCAATCTTGATGATCCTTGTTGGTAATGACCAGTTCACAAATCCCACTTGGCTCACCAAATTTTGTTCTTCTAGGTTGAAGCGTTCGTCTACAGTAGCAGTTTTTATATTTAGGTTTCCCTCTGCTCACTCCTGTATAGATAGATGAATTTGGAACTCTAAATCCAACATAGTTCGTAGAAGCTCTTTGAAACTTGACAAAATAAAGGAGTTCTCAGTTTTGTCTCTATGGTTTGTTTCCTCTTCAAGTAGCCCTAGTCACAGACTTCGGAAAAGCACTTTCATCGAGAGGGGTTGCCAAGCTTCTAAGAAATAACTAGTTTCCCAAATACCAGCAAATATTTTTTCACCCAATCTTGATGATACTTGGTGGTAATGATCAGTACACAAATCCCACTTGGCTCACCAAATTTTGTTCTTCTAGGTTGAAGCGTTCATCTGCAGTAGTAGTTTTTATATTTAGTTTTCCCTCTGTTCTCTCCTATATAGATAGATGAATTTGGAACTCTAAATGCAACATGGTTTGCAGTAGCTCTTTTAAACTTTATAAAATAAAGGAGTTCTCAGTTTTGTCTCTATGGTTTGTTTCCTGTTCATGTAGCCCTAGGCACAGACTGTGGAAAAGCACTTTCATTGAGAGGGGTTGCCAAGCGTCTAAGAATTAACGAGTTTCCGAAATACGAGCAAAAACTTTTTCACCCAAACTTGATGATACATAGTGGTAATGTTCAGTACACATATCCCACTTGGCTCACCAAATTATGTTCTTCTAGGTTGAAGCGTTCGTCTACAGTAGCAGTTTTTATATTTAGGTTTCTCTCTGTTCTCTCCTATATAGTTAGATGAATTTGTAACTCTAAATCCAACATGGTTTGAAGTAGCTCTTGGAAACTTGACAATATAAAGGAGTTCTCAGTTTTTTCTCTATAGTTTGTTTATTTTCAAGTAGCCCTAGGCACAGACTGTGGAAAAGCACTTTCATCGAGAGGGGCTGCCAAGCTTCTAAGAATTATCGAGTTTCCGATTTTCCAGCAAATATTTTTTCACCCAATCTTGATGATCCCTTGTTGGTAATGATCAGTTCACAAATCCCACTTGGCTTACCAAATTTTCTTCTTCTAGGTTGAAGCGTTCGTCTACAGTAGCAGTTTTTATATTTAGGTTTCCCTCTGCTCACTCCTGTATAGATAGATGAATTTGGAACTCTAAATCCAACATAGTTCGTAGAAGCTCTTTGAAACTTGACAAAATAAAGGAGTTCTCAGTTTTGTCTCTATGGTTTGTTTCCTCTTCAAGTAGCCCTAGTCACAGACTTCGGAAAAGCACTTTCATCGAGAGGGGTTGCCAAGCTTCTAAGATATAACTAGTTTCCCAAATACCAGCAAATATTTTTTCACCCAATCTTGATGATACTTGGTGGTAATGATCAGTACACAAATCCCACTTGGCTCACCAAATTTTGTTCTTCTAGTTAGAAGCGTTCATCTGCAGTAGTAGTTTTTATATTTAGTTTTCCCTCTGTTCTCTCCTATATAGATAGATGAATTTGGAACTCTAAATGCAACATGGTTTTCAGTAGCTCTATTAAACTTTACAAAATAAAGGAGTTCTCAGTTTTGTCTCTATGGTTTGTTTCCTCTTCAAGTAGCCCTAGGCACAGACTGTGGAAAAGCACTTTCATTGAGAGGGGTTGCCAAGCGTCTAAGAATTAACGAGTTTCCGAAATACGAGCAAAAACTTTTTCACCCAAACTTGATGATACATAGTGGTAATGTTCAGTACACATATCCCACTTGGCTCACCAAATTTTGTTCTTCTAGGTTGAAGCATTCGTCTACAGTAGCAGTTTTTATATTTATGTTTCCCTCTGCTCACTCCTATATAGATAGATGAATTTGGAACTATAATCCAACATGATTCGTAGAACCTCTTGAAACTTGACCAAATAAAGGAGTTCTCAGTTTTGTAGCTATGGTTTGTTTCCTGTTCAAGTAGCCCTAGGCATAGACTGTGGAAAAGCAATTTCATTGAGAGGGATTTCCAAGCTTCTAAGAATTAACGAGTTTCGAAATACCAGCAAATATATTTTCACCCAATCTTGATGATACTTGGTGATAATGATCAGTATACAAATCCCACTTGGCTCACCAAAATTTGTTCTTCTAGGTTGAAGCGTTCGTCTACAGTAGCAGTTTTTATATTTAGGTTTCCCTCTGCTCTCTCGTATATAGATAGATGAATTTGTAACTCTAAATCCAACATGGTTCGTAGTAGCTCTTTGAATCTTGACAAAATAAAGGAGTTCTCAGTTTTGTCTCTATGGTTTGTTTCCTCTTCAAGTAGCCTTAGGCATAGACAGTTGAAAATTACTTTCAATGAGAAGGGTTGCCAAGCTTCTAAGAATTAACGAGTTTCCGAAATACCAGGAAAAATTTTTTCACCTAATCTTGATGAAGCTTGGTGGTAATTATCAGTACACAAATCCCACTTGGCTCACCAAATTTTGTTCTTCTAGGTTGAAGCGTTCGTCTACAGTAGAAGTTTTTTTATTTAGGTTTCCCTCTGTTCTCTCCTATATAGCTAGATGAATTTGGAACTCTAAATCCAACATGGTTCGAAGTAGCTCTTGGAAACTTGACAATATAAAGAAGTTCTCAGTTTTTTCTCTATAGTTTGTTTCATTTTCAAGTAGCCCTAGGCACAGACTGTGGAAAAGCTCTTTCATCGAGAGGGGCTGCCAAGCTTCTAAGAATTAACGAGTTTCCGATTTTCCAGCAAATATTTTTTCACCCAACTTGATGATCCTTGGTGGTAATGATCAGTTCACAAATTTCACTTGGCTCACCAAATTTTGTTCTTCTAGGTTGAAGCGTTCGCCTACAGTAGCAGTTTTTATATTTAGTTTTCCCTCTGCTCTCTCCTATATAGATAGATGAATTTGGAACTCTAAATCCAACATGGTTCATAGTAGCTCTTTGAAACTTGACAAAATAAAGGAGTTCTCAGTTTTGTCTCAATGGTTTGTTTCCTATTCAAGTAGCCCAAGGCACAGACTGTGGAAAAGCACTTTCATCGAGAGTGGTTGCCACGCTTCTAAGAATTAACGAGTTTTCGAAATACCAGCAAATATTTTTTTTAACCAATCTTGATGATACGTGGTGGTAATGATCAGTACACAAATCCCACTTGTCCCACCAAAATTTGTTCTACTAGGTTGAAGCGTTCGTCTACAGTAGCAGTTTTTATATTTAGGTTTCCCTCTGTTGTCTCCTATATAGATAGATGAATTTGGAACTCTAAAACCACCATGGTTCGTAGTAGCTCTTTGAAACTTGACAAAATAAAGGAGTTCTCAGTTTTGTCTCTATGGTTTGTTTCCTCTTCAAGTAGCCCTAGGCACAGACAGTTGAAAATTACTTTCATTGAGAAGGGTTGCCAAGCTTCTAAGAATTAACGAGTTTCCGAAATAACAGCAAAAATTTTTTCACCTAATCTTGATGATACTTGGTGGTAATGATCAGTACACAAATCCCACTTGGCTCAACAAATTTTGTTCTTCTAGGTTGAAGCGTTCGTCTACAGTAGCAGTTTTTATATTTAGGTTTCCCTCTGTTCTCTCCTATATAGTTAGATGAATTTGGAACTCAAATCCAACATGGTTCGAAGTAGCTCTTGGAAACTTGACAATATAAAGAAGTTATCAGTTTTTTCTCTCTTGTTTGTTTCATTTTCAAGTAGCCCTAGGCACAGACTGTGGAAAAGAACTTTCATCGAGAGGGGCTGCCAAGCTTCTAAGAATTAACGATTTTCCGATTTACCAGCAAATATTTTTTCACCCAATCTTGATGATCCTTGGTGGTAATGATCAGTTCACAAATCCCACTTGGCTCACCAAATTTTGTTCTTCTAGGTTGAAGCGTTCGCCTACAGTATCAGTTTTTATATTTAGGTTTCCCTCCGCTCTCTCCTATATAGATAGATGAATTTGTAACTCTAAATCCAACATGGTTTGTAGTAGCTCTTTGAAACTTGACAAAATAAAAGATTTCTCAGTTTTGTCTCAATGGTTTGTATCCTCTTCAAGTAGCCCTAGGCACAGTCTGTGGAAAAACACTTTCATTGAGAGGGGTTGCCAAGCTTCTAAGAATTAACGAGTTTCTGAAAAACGAGCAAACACTTTTTCACCCAATCTTGATGATACTTGGTGGTAATGATCAGTACACAAATCCCTCTTAGCTCACCAAATTTTGTTCTTCTAGGTTGAAGCGTTCGTCTACAGTAGCAGTTTTTATATTTAGGTTTCCCTCTGTTCACTCCTGTATAGATAGATGAATTTGGAACTCTAAATCCAACATAGTTCGTAGAAGCTCTTTGAAACTTGACAAAATAAAGGAGTTCTCAGTTTTGTCTCTATGGTTTGTTTCCTCTTCAAGGAGCCCTAGGCACAGACTGTGGAAAAGCACTTTAATCAGAGGGGTTGCCAAGCTTCTAACAAATAACTAGTTTCCCAAATACCAGCAAATATTTTTTCACCCAATCTTGATGATACTGGGTGGTAATGATCAGTACACAAATCCCACTTGGCTCACTAAATTTTGTTCTTCTAGGTTGAAGCGTTCATCTGCAGTAGTAGTTTTTATATTTAGTTTTTCCTCTGTTCTCTCTTATATAGATGGATGAATTTGGAACTCTAAATCCAACATGGTTTGTAGTAGTTCTTGGAAACTTGACAAAATAAAGGAGTTCTCAGTTTTGTCTCAATGGTTTGTTTCCTCTTCAAGTGTCCCTAGGCACAGTCTGTGGAAAAGCACTTTCATCGATAGGGGTTGCCAAGCTTCTAAGAAATAACTAGTTTCCCAAATACCAGCAAATATTTTTTCACCCAATCTTGATGATACTTGATGGTGATGATCAGTACACAAATCCCACTTGGCTCACCAAATTTTGTTCTGCTAGGTTGAAGCGTTCATCTGCAGTAGTAGTTTTTATATTTAGTTTTCCCTCTGTTCTCTCCTTTATAGATAGATGAATTTGGAACTCTAAATGCAACATGGTTTGCAGTAGCTCTTTTAAACTTTACAAAATAAAGGAGTTCTCAGTTTTGTCTCTATGGTTTGTTTCCTCTTCAAGTAGCCCTAGGCACAGACTGTGGAAAAGCACTTTCATTGAGAGGGTTTGCCAAGCGTCTAAGAATTAACGAGTTTCCGAAATATGAGCAAAAACTTTTTCACCCAATCTTGATGATACATAGTGGTAATGTTCAGTACACAAATCCCACTTGGCTCACCAAATTTTGTTCTTCTAGGTTGAAGCGTTCGTCTATAGTAGCAGTTTTTATATTTAGGTTTCCCTCTGCTCACTCCTATATAGATAGATGAATTTGGAACTATAATCCAACATGGTTCGTAGAAGCTCTTTGAAACTTGACAAAATAAAGGAGTTCTCAGTTTTGTCTCAATGGTTTGTTTCCTCTTCAATGAGCCCAAGGCACAGATTGTGGAAAAGCACTTTCATCGAGAGGGGTTGCCAAGCTTCTAAGAAATAACTAGTTTCCCAAATACCAGCAAATATTTTTTCACCCAATCTTGATGATACTTTGTGGTAATGATCAGTACACAAATCCCACTTGGCTCACCAAATTTTGTTCTTCTAGGTTGAAGCGTTCATCTGCAGTAGTAGTTTTTATTTTTAGTTTTCCCTCTGTTCTCTTCTATATAGATAGATGAATTTGGAACTCTAAATGCAACATGGTTTGCAGTAGCTCTTTTAAACTTTACAAAATAAAGGAGTTCTCAGTTTTGTCCCTATGGTTTGTTTCCTCTTCAAGTAGCCCTAGGCACAGACTGTGGAAAAGCACTTTCATTGAGAGGGGTTGCCAAGCGTCTAAGAATTAACAAGTTTCCGAAATACGAGCAAAAACTTTTTCACCCAATCTTGATGATACATAGTGGTAATGTTCAGTACACAAATCCCACTTGGCTCACCAAATTTTGTTCTTCTAGGTTGAAGCGTTCGTCTACAGTAGCAGTTTTTATATTTAGGATTCCCTCTGCTCACTCCTATATAGATAGATGAATTTGGAACTATAATCCAACATGGTTCGTAGAAGCTCTTTGAAACTTGACAAAATAAAGGAGTTCTCAGTTTTGTAGCTACGGTTTGTTTCCTCTTCAAGTAACCCTAGGCACAGACTGTGGAAAAGCAATTTCATTGAGAGGGATTTCCAAGCTTCTAAGAATTAACGAGTTTCCGAAATACCAGCAAATATTTTTTCACCCAATCTTGATGATACTTGGAGATAATGATCAGTACTCAAATCCCACTTGGCTCACCAAAATTTGTTCTTCTAGGTTGAAGCGTTCATCTGCAGTAGTAGTTTTTATATTTAGTTTTCCCTCTGTTCTCTCCTATATAGATAGATGAATTTGGAACTCTAAATGCAACATGGTTTGCAGTAGCTCTTTTAAACTTTACAAAATAAAGGAGTTCTCAGTTTTGTCTCTATGGTTTGTTTCTTCTTCAAGTAGCGCTAGGCAAAGACTGTGGAAAAGCACTTTCATTGAGAGGGGTTGCCAAGCGTCTAAGAATTAACGAGTTTCAGAAATACGAGCAAAAACTTTTACACCCAATCTTGATGATACATAGTGGTAATGTTCAGTACACAAATCCCACTTGGCTCACCAAATTTTGTTCTTCTAGGTTGAAGCGTTCGTCTACAGTAGCAGTTTTTATATTTAGGTTTCCCTCTGCTCACTCCTATATAGATAGATGAATTTGGAACTATAATCCAACATGGTTCGTAGAAGCACTTTGAAACTTGACAAAATAAAGGAGTTCTCAGTTTTGTAGCTATGGTTTTTTTCCTCTTGAAGTAGCGCTAGGCACAGACTGTAGAAAAGCAATTTCATTGAGAGGGATTTCCAAGCTTCTAAGAATTAACGAGTTTCCGAAATACCAGCAAATATTTTTTCACCCAAACTTGATGATACTTGGTGATAATGATCAGTACACAACTCCAACTTGGCTCACCAAAATTTGTTCTTCTAGGTTGAAGCGTTCGTCTACAGTAGCAGTTTTTATATTTAAAATTCCCTCTGCTCTCTCGTATATAGATAGATGAATTTGTAACTCTAAATCCAACATGGTTCGTAGTAGCTCTTTGAATCTTGACAAAATAAAGGAGTTCTCAGTTTTGTCTCTATGGTTTGTTTCCTCTTCAAGTAGCCCTAGGCACAGACAGTTGAAAATTACTTTCATTGAGAAGGGTTGCCAAGCTTCTAAGAATTAACGAGTTTCCGAAATACCAGCAAAAATTTTTTCACCTAATCTTGATGATACTTGGTGGTAATGATCAGTACACAAATCCCACTTTACTCACCAAATTTTGTTCTTCTAGGTTGACGCGTTCGTCTACAGTAGCAGTTTTTATATTTAGGTTTCACTCTGTTCTCTCCTATATAGATAGATGAATTTGGAACTCTAAATCCAACATGGTTCGAAGTAGCTCTTATAAACTTGACAATATAAAGAAGTTCTCAGTTTTTTCTATATAGTTTGTTTCATTTTCAAGTAGCCCTAGGCACAGACTGTGGAAAAGCACTTTCATCGAGAGGGGCTGCCAAGCTTCTAAGAATTAACGAGTTTCCAATTTTCCAGCAAATATTTTTTCACCCAATCTTGATGATCCTTGGTGGCAATGATAAATTCACAAATCCCACTTGGCTCACCAAATTTTGTTCTTCTAGGTTGAAGCGTTCGCCTACAGTAGAAGTTTTTATATTTAGGTTTCACTCTGCTCTCTCCTATATAGATAGATGAATTTGGAACTCTAAATCCAACATAGTTCGTAGAAGCTCTTTGAAACTTGACAAAATAAAGGAGTTCTCAGTTTTGTCTCTATGGTTTGTTTAATATTCAAGTAGCCCAAGGCACAGACTGTGGAAAAGCACTTTCATCGAGAGGGGTTGCCAATCTTCTAAGAATTAACGAGTTTCCGAAATACCAGCAAATATTTTTTTTAACCAATGTTGATGATACTTGGTGGTAATGATCAGTACACAAATCCCACTTGGCTCATCAAAATTTGTTCTTCTAGGTTGAAGCGTTCGTCTACAGTAGCAGTTTTTATATTTAGGTTTCCCTCTGCTCTCTCCTATATAGATAGATGAATTTGGAACTCTAAATCCAACATGGTTTGTAGTAGCTCTTTGAAACTTGACAAAATAAAGGAGTTCTCAGTTTTGTCTCAACGGTTTGTTTCCTCTTCAAGTAGCCCTAGGCACAGTCTGTGGAAAAGCACTTTCATTGAGAGGGGTTGCCAAGCTTCAAAGAATTAACGAGTTTCCGAAATACGAGCAAACACTTTTTCACCCAATCTTGATGATACATAGTGGTAATGTTCAGTATACAAATCCCACGTGGCTCACCAAATTATGTTCTTCTAGGTTGAAGCGTTCGTCTATAGTAGCAGTTTTTATATTTATGTTTCCCTCTGCTCACTCCTATATAGATAGATGAATTTGGAACTATAATCCAACATGTTTCGTAGAAGCTCTTTGAAACTTGACAAAATAAAGGAGTTCTCAGTTTTGTAGCTATGGTTTGTTTCCTCTTCAAGTAGCCCTAGGCACAGACTGTGGAAAAGTAATTTCAATGAGAGGGATTTCCAAGCTTCTAAGAATTAACGAGTTTCCGAAATACCAGCAAATATTTTTTCACCCAATCTTGATGATACTTGGTGACAATGATCAGTACACAAATCCCACTTGGCTCACCAAATTTTGTTCTTCTAGGTGGAAGCGTTCGTCTACAGTAGCAGTTTTTATATTTAGGTTTCCCTCTGTTCTCTCCTATATAGATAGATGAATTTAGAACTCTAAATCCAACATGGTTGGTAGTAGCTCTTTGAAACTTGACAAAATAAAGGAGGTCTCAGTTTTGTCTCTATGGTTTGTTTCCTCTTCAAGTAGCCCTAGGCACAGAGTGTGGAAAAGCACTTTCATCGAGAGTGGTTGCCAAGCTTCTAAGAATTAACGAGTTTCCGAAATACCAGCAAATATTTTTTTACCCAATCTTGATCATACTTGGTGGTAATGATCAGTACACAAATCCCACTTGGCACACCAAATTTTGTTCTTCTAGGTTGAAGTGTTCGTCTACAGTAGCAGTTTTTATATTTAGGTTTCCCTCTGCTCTCTCCTATATAGACAGATGAATTTGGAACTATATATCCAACATGGTTTGTAGTAGCTCTTTGAAACTTGACAAAATAAAGGAGTTCTCAGTTTTGTCTCTATGGTTTGTTTCCTCTTCAAGTAGCCCTAGGCACAGACAGTTGAAAATTACTTTAATTGAGAAGGGTTGCCAAGCTTCTAAGAATTAACCAGTTTCCGAAATACCAGCAAAAATTTTTTCACCTAATCTTGATGATACTTGGTGGTAATGATCAGTACACAAATCCCACTTGGCCCACTAAATTTGTTCTTCTAGGTTGAAGCGTTCGTCTACATTAGCAGTTTTTATATTTAGGTTTCCCTCTGTTCTCTCCTATATACAGAGATGAATTTGAAACTCTAAATCCAACATGGTTCGTATTAGCTCTTGGAAACTTGACAATATAAAGGAGTTCTCTGTTTTTTCTCCATGGTTTGTTTCCTTTTCAAGTAGCCTCAGGCAAAGACTGTGGAAAAGCACTTTCATCGAGAGGAGCTACCAAGCTTCTAAGAATTAACCAGTTTCCGATATTCCAGCAAATATTTTTTTCACCCAATCTTGATTATCCGTAGTGGTAATGATCAGTAGACAACTCCAACTTGGCTCACCAAATTTTCTTCTTCTAGGTTGAAGCGTTCGTCTACAGTAGCAGTTTTTATATTTAGGTTTCCCTCTGTTCTCTCCTATATAGATAGATGAATATGGAACTCTAAATCCAACATGGTGTGTAGTAGCTCTTTGAAACTTGACAAAAAAAAGGAGTTCTCAGTTTTGTCTCTATGGTTTGTTTCCTCTTTAAGTAGCCCTATGCACAAACTGTGGAAAAGCACTTTCATTGAGAGGGGTTGCCAAGCTTCTAAGAATTATCGAGATTACGAAATACCAGCACATATTTTTTCACCCAATCTTCAAGATACTTGGTGGTAATGATCAGTACACAAATCCCACTTGGCTCACGAAATTTTGTTCTTCTAGGTTGAAGTACTCGTGTACAGTAGCAGTTTTTATATTTAGGTTTCCCTCTGTTCTCTCCTATATAGATAGATGAATTTGGAACTCTAAATCCAACATGGTTTGTAGTAGCTCTTTAAAACTTGACAAAATAAAGGAGTTCTCAGTTTTGTCTCTATTCTTTGTTTCCTATTCAAGTAGCCCTATGCACAGACTGTGGAAAAGCACTTTCATTGAGAGGGGTTGCCAAGCTTCTAAGAATTAACGAGTTTCCGAAATACCAGCAAATATTTTTTCACCCAATCTTGATGATACTTGGTGGTAATGATCAGTTCACAAATCCCACTTGGCTCACCAAATTTTGTTCTTCTATGATGAAGCGTTCGTCTACAGTGTCAGTTTTTTATTTAGGTTTCCCTCTGTTGTCTCCTATATAGAGAGATGAATTTGGAACTCTAAATCCAACATGGTTCGTAGTAGCTCCTTGAAACTTGACAAAATAAAGGAGTTCTCAGTTTTGTCTTTATGGTTTGTTTCCTCTTCAAGTAGCCCTAGGCACAGACTGTGGAAAAGCACTTTCATCGAGAGGGGTTTCCAAGCTTCTAAGAATTAACGAGTTTCCGAAATACGAGCAAAAACTTTTTCACCCAATCTTGATGATACATAGTGGTAATGTTCAGTACACAAATCCCACTTGGCTCACCAAATTTTGTTCTTCTAGGTTGAAGCGTTCGTCTACAGTAGCAGTTTTTATATTTATGTTTCCCTCTGCTCACTCCTATATAGATAGGTGAATTTGGAACTATAATCCAACATGGGTCGTAGAAGCTCTTTGAAACTTGACAAAATAAAGGAGTTCTCAGTTTTGTAGCTATGGTTTGTTTCCTCTTCAAGTAGCCCTAGGCACAGACTGTGGAAAAGCAATTTCATTGAGAGGGATTTCCAAGCTTCTAAGAATTAACGAGTTTCCGAAATCCCAGCAAATATTTTTTCACCCAATCTTGATGATACTTGGTGGTCATGATCAGTACACAAATCCCACTTGGCTCACCAAATTTTGTTCTTCTAGGTTGAAGCGTTCGCCTACAGTAGCAGTTTTTATATTTAGGTTTCCCTCTGCTCTCTCCTATATAGATAGATGAATTTGGAACTCTAAATCCAACATGGTTCGTAGTAGCTCTTTGAAACTTGACAAAATAAAGGAGTTCTTAGTTTTGTCTCTATGGTTTGTTTCCTCTTCAAGTAGCCCTAGGCACAGACTGTGGAAAAGCACTTTCATTGAGAAGGTTGCCAACCTCCTAAGATTAACGAGTTTCCGAAATACCAGCAAATATTTTTTCACAAAATCTTGATGATACTTGGTGGTAATGATCAGTACACAAATCCCACTTGGCTCACCAAATTATGTTCTTCTAGGTTGAAGCGTTCGTCTACAGTAGCAGTTTTTATATTTAGGTTTCTCTCTGTTCCCTCCTATATAGTTAGATGAATTTGTAACTCTAAATCCAACATGGTTCGAAGTAGCTCTTGGAAACTTGACAATATAAAGGAGTTCTCAGTTTTTTCTCTATAGTTTGTTTTATTTTCAAGTAGCCCTAGGCACAGACTGTGGAAAAGCACTTTCATCGAGAGGGGCTGCCAAGCTTCTAAGAATTATCGAGTTTCCGATTTTCCAGCAAATATTTTTTCACCCAATCTTGATGATCCTTGTTGGTAATGATCAGTTCACAAATCCCACTTGGCTCACCAAATTTTGTTCTTCTAGGTTGAAGCGTTCGTCTACAGTAGCAGTTTTTATATTTAGGTTTCCCTCTGCTCACTCCTGTATAGATAGATGAATTTGGAACTCTAAATCCAACATAGTTTGTAGAAGCTCTTTGAAACTTGACAAAATAAAGGAGTTCTCAGTTTTGTCTCTATGGTTTGTTTCCTCTTCAAGTATTCCTAGGCACAGACTGTGGAAAAGCACTTTCATCGAGAGGGGTTGCCAAACTTCTAAGAAATAACTAGTTTCCCAAATACCAGCCAATATTTTTCCACCCTATCTTGATGATACTTGGTGGTAATGATCAGTACACAAATCCCACTTGGCTCACCAAATTTTGTTCTTCTAGGTTGAAGCGTTCATCTGCAGTAGTAGTTTTTATATTTAGTTTTCCATCTGTTCTTTCCTATATAGATAGATGAATTTGGAACTCTAAATGCAACATGGTTTGCAGTAGCTCTTTTAAACTTTACAAAATAAAGGAGTTCTCAGTTTTGTCTCTATGGTTTGTTTCCTCTTCAAGTAGCCCTAGGCACAGACTGTGGAAAAGCACTTTCATTGAGAGGGGTTGCCAAGCGTCTAAGAATTAACGAGTTTCCGAAATACGAACAAAAACTTTTTCACCCAATCTTGATGATACATAGTGGTAATGTTCAGTACACAAATCTCACTTGGCTCACCAAATTTTGTTTTTCTAGGTTGAAGCGTTCGTCTACAGTAGCAGTTTTTATATTTATGTTTCTCTCTGCTCACTCCTATATAGATAGATGAATTTGGAACTATAATCCAACATGGTTCGTAGAAGCTCTTTGAAACTTGACAAAATAAAGGAGTTCTCAGTTTTGTAGCTATGGTTTGTTTCCTGTTCAAGTAGCCCTAGGCACAGACTGTGGAAAAGCAATTTCATTGAGAGGGATTTCCAAGCTTCTAAGAATTAACGAGTTTCCGAAATACCAGCAAATATTTTTTCACCCAATCTTGATGATTCTTGGTGATAATGATCAGTACACAAATCCCACTTGGCTCACCAAAATTTGTTCTTCTAGGTTGAAGCGTTCGTCTACAGTAGCAGTTTTTATATTTAGGTTTCCCTCTGCTCTCTCGTATATAGATAGATGAATTTGTAACTCTAAATCCAACATGGTTCGTAGTAGCTCTTTGAATCTTGACAAAATAAAGGAGTTCTCAGTTTTGTCTCTATGGTTTGTTTCCTCTTCAAATAGCCCTAGGCATAGACAGTTGAAAATTACTTTCATTGAGAAGGGTTGCCAAGCTTCTAAGAATTAACGAGTTTCCGAAATACCAGGAAAAATTTTTTCACCTAATCTTGATGATACTTGGTGGTAATGATCAGTACACAAATCCCACTTGGCTCACCAATTTTTTTTCTTCTAGGTTGAAGCGTTCGTCTACAGTAGCAGTTTTTATATTTAGGTTTCCCTCTGCTCTCTCCTATATAGATAGATGAATTTGGAACTCTAAATCCAACATGGTTCATAGTAGCTCTTTGAAACTTGACAAAATAAAGGAGTTCTCAGTTTTGTCTCTATGGTTTGTTTCCTATTCAAGTAGCCCAAGGCACAGACTGTGGAAAAGCACTTTAATCGAGAGTGGTTGCCACGCTTCTAAGAATTAACGAGTTTCCGAAATACCAGCAAATATTTTTTTTAACCAATCTTGACGATACTTGGTGGTAATGATCAGTACACAAATCCCACTTTTCCCACCAAAATTTGTTCTACTAGGTTGAAGCGTTCGTCTACAGTAGCAGTTTTTATATTTGGGTTTCCCTCTGTTGTCTCCTATATAGATAGATGAATTTGGAACTCTAAAACCACCATGGTTCGTAGTAGCTCTTTGAAACTTGACAAAATAAAGGAGTTCTCAGTTTTGTCTCAATGGTTTGTTTCCTCTTCAAGTAGCCCTAGGCACAGACAGTTGAAAATTACTTTCATTGAGAAGGGTTACCAAGCTTCTAGGAATTAACGAGTTTCCGAAATAATAGCAAAAATTTTTTCACCTAATATGATGATACTTGGTGGTAATGATCAGTACAGAAATCCCACTTGGCTCACCAAATTTTGTTCTTCTAGGTTGAAGCGTTCGTCTACAGTAGCAGTTTTTATATTTAGGTTTCCCTCTGTTCTCTCCTATATAGTTAGATGAATTTGGAACTCAAATCCAACATAGTTCGAAGTAGCTCTTGGAAACTTGACAATATTAAGAAGTTCTCAGTTTTTTCTCTATAGTTTGCTTCATTTTCAAGTAGCCCTAGGCACAGACTGTGGAAAAGCACTTTCATCGAGAGGGGCTGGCAAGCTTGTAAGAATTAACGAGTTTCCGATTTTCCAGCAAATATTTTTTCACCCAATCTTGATGATCCTTGGTGGTAATGATCAGTTCACAAATCCCACTTGGCTCACCAAATTTTGTTCTTCTAGGTTGAAGCGTTCGCCTACAGTAGCAGTTTTTATATTTAGGTTTCCCTCTGCTCTCTCCTATATAGATAGATGAATTTGGAACTCTAAATCCAACATGGTTTGTAGTAGCTCTTTGAAACTTGACAGAATAAAGGAGTTCTCAGTTTTTTCTCAATGGTTTGTATCATCTTCAAGTAGCCCTAGGCACAGTCTGTGGAAAAACACTTTCATTGAGAGGGGTTGCCAAGCTTCTAAGAATTAACGAGTTTCCGAAAAACGAGCAAACACTTTTTCACCCAATCTTGATGATACTTGGTGGTAATGATCAGTACACAAATCCCTCTTAGCTCACCAAATTTTGTTCTTCTAGGTTGAAGCGTTCGTCTACAGTAGCAATTTTTATATTAGGTTTCCCTCTGTTCTCTCCTATATAGATAGATGAATTTGGAACTCTAAATCCAACATGGTTAGTAGAAGCTCTTGGAAACTTGACAATGTAAAGGAGTTCTCGGTTTTGTCTCTATGGTTTGTTTCATTTTCAAGTAGCCCTAGCACAGACTGTGGAAAAGCACTTTCATCGAGAGGGGTTGCCAAGCTTCTAAGAATTAACGAGTTTCCGAAATACTAGCATATATTTTTTTACCCAATCTTGATGATACTTGGAGGTAATGATCAGTACACAGATCCCACTTGGCTAACCAAATTTTGTTCTTCTAGGTTGAAGCGTTCGTCTACAGTAGCAGTTTTTATTTTAGGTTTCCCTCTGCTCTCTCCTATATAGATAGATGAATTTGGAACTCTAAATCCAACATGGATTGAGTAGCTCTTTTAAACTTGACAAAATAAAGGAGTTCTCTGTTTTTTCTCCATGGTTTGTTTCCTTTTCAAGTAGCCTCAGGCAAAGACTGTGGAAAAGCACTTTCATCGAGAGGAGCTACCAAGCTTCTAAGAATTAACCAGTTTCCGATATTAGGGCAAATATTTTTTCACCCAATCTTGATTATCCGTAGTGGTAATGATCAGTACACAACTCCCACTTGGCTCACCAAATTTTCTTCTTCTAGGTTGAAGCGTTCGTCTACAGTAGCAGTTTTTATATTTAGGTTTCCCTCTGTTCTCTCCTATATAGATAGATGAATATGGAACTCTAAATCCAACATGGTGTGTAGTAGCTCATTGAAACTTGACAAAATAAAAGAGTTCTCAGTTTTATCTCTATGGTTTGTTTCCTCTTAAAGTAGCCCTAGGCACAGACTGTGGAAAAGCACTTTCATTAAGAAGGGTTGCCAACCTTCTAAGAATTAACGAGTTTCCGATATTCCAGCAAGTATTTTTTCACCCAATCTTGATGATCCTTGGTGGTAGTGATCAGTACACAAATCCCACTTGGCTCAAAAAATTTTGTTCTTCTAGGTTGAAGCGTTCGTCTACAGTAGCAGTTTTTATATTTAGGTTTCCCTCTGTTCTCTCCTATATAGATAGATGAATTTGGAACTCTAAATCCAACATGGTTCATAGAAGCCCTTGGAAACTTGACAATGTAAAGGAGTTCTCAGTTTTGTCTCTATGGTTTGTTTCCTTTTCAAGTAGCCCTATTCACAGACTGTGGAAAAGCACTTTCATCGAGAGGGGTTGCCAAGCTTCTAAGAATTAACGAGTTTCCGAAACACCAGCATATATTTTTTTACCCAATCTTGATGATACTTGGTGGTAATGATCAGTACATAAATCCCACTTGGCTCAGCAAATTTTGTTCTTCTAGGTTGAAGCGTTCGTCTACAGTAGCTGTTTTTATATTTAGGTTTTCCTCTGTTCTCTCCTATATAGATAGATGAATTTTGTAAATCTAAATCCAACATGGTTCGTAGTAGCTCTTTGAAACTTGACAAAATAAAGGAGTTCTCAGTTTTGTCTCTATGGTTTCTTTTTTCTTTAAGTAGCCCTAGGCACAGACTGTGGAAAAGCACTTTCATTGAGAAGGGTTGCCAAGCTTCTAAGAATTAACGAGTTTCCGAAATACGAGCAAACACTTTTTCACAAAATCTTGATGATACTTGGTGGTAATAATCAGTACACAAATCCCACTTGGCTCACCAAATTTTGTTCTTCTAGGTTGAAGCGTTCATCTACAGTAGCAGTTTTTATACTTAGGATTCCCTCTGCTCTCTCATGTATAGATAGATGATTTGGAAATCTAAATTCTTCATGGTTCGTAGTATGTCTTTGAAACTTGAAAAATAAAGGAGTTCTCAGTTTTGTCTCTATAGTTTGTTTCCTCTTCAAGTAGCCCTAGGCACAGACTGTGGAAAAGCACTTTAATTGAGAGGGGTTGCCAACCTTCTAAGAATTAACAAGTTTCTCAAATACCAGCAAATATTTTTCACCCAATCTTGATGATACTTGGTGGTAATGATCAGGACACAAATCCCACTTGGTTCAAAAAATTTTGTTCTTCTTGGTTGAAGCGTTCATCTACAGTAGTAGTTTTTATATTTAGTGTTCCCACTGTTCTCCCCTATAGAGATAGGTGAATTTGGAACTCTAAATCCAACATGGTTTGTAGTAGCTCTTTGAAACTTTTCAAAATAAAGGAGTTCTCAGTTTTGTCTCTGTGGTTTGTTTCCTCTTCAAGTAGCCTTCAGCACAGACTGTGGAAAAGCACTTTCATTGAGAGGGGTTGCCATGCTTCTAAGAAATAACGAGTTTCCGAAATACCAGCAAACATTTTTTCCCCCAATCTTGATGATCGTGGTGATAATGATCAGTACACAAATCCCACTTGGCTCACCAAATTTTGTTCTTCTAGGTTGAAGCGATCTTCTACAATAGCAGTTTTTATATTTAGGTTTCCCTCTGTACTCTCCTATATAGATAGATGAATTTGGAACTCTAAACCCTACATGGTTCGTAGTAGCTCTTGGAAAGTTGACAATATAAAGGAGTATTCAGTTTTGTCTCTATGGTTTGTTTCCTTTTCAAGTAGCCCTAGGCACAGACTGTGGAAAAGCACTATCATTGAGAGGCATTGCCAAGCTTCTAAGAATTAACGAGTTTCCGATATAACAGCAAATATTTTTTCACCCAATTTGATGATACTTGGTGGTAATGATCAGAACACAAATCCCACTTGGCTCACCAAATTTTGTTTTTCTAGGTTGAAGCGTTCGTCTACAGTATCACTTTTTATATTTAGGTTTCCCTCTGTTATCACCTATATAAATAGATGAATTTAGAACTCTAAATCCAACATGGTTCGTAGTAGCTCATTGAAACTTGACAAAATAAAGGAGTTCTCAGTTTTGTCTCTACGGTTTGTTTCCTCTTTAAGTAGCCCTAGGCACAGACTGTGGAAAAGCACTTTCATTGAGAAGGGTTGCCAACCTTCTAAGAATTAACGAGTTACTGAAATACCAGCAAATATTTTTTCACCCAATCTTGATGATACTTGGTGGTAATGATCATTACACAAATCCCACTTGGCTCACCAAATTTTGTTTTTCTAGGTTGAAGCGTTCGTCTACAGTATCAGTTTTTATATTTAGGTTTCCCTCTGTTATCTCCTATGTAAATAAATGAATTTGGAACTCTAAATCCAACATGGTTCGTAGTAGCGCATTGAAACTTGACAAAATAAAAGAGTTCTCAGTTTTGTCTCTATGGTTTGTTTCCTCTTTAAGTAGCCCTAGGCACAGACTGTGGAAAAGCACTTTCATTGAGAAGGGTTGCCAACCTTCTAAGAATTAACGAGTTACCGAAATACCAGCAAATATTTTTTCACCCAATCTTGATGGTACTTGGTGGTAATGATCAGTACACAAATTTCACTTGGCTCACCAAATTTTATTCTTTTAGGTTGAAGCGTTCGTCTACAGTAGCAGTTTTTATATTTAGGTTTCCCTCTGTTCTCTCCTATATAGATAGATGAATTTGGAACACTAAATCCAACATGGTTCGTAGAAGCTCTTGGAAACCTGACAATGTAAAGGAGTTCTCAGTTTTGTCTCTATGGTTTGTTTCCTTTTCAAGTAGCCCTAGGCACATACTGTGGAAAAGCACTTTCATCGAGAGGGGTTGCCAAGCTTCTAAGAATTAACGAGTTTCCGAAAAACCAGCATATATTTTTTTACCCAATCTTGATGATACTTGGTGGTAATGATCAGTACACAAATCCCACTTGGCTCACCGAATTTTGTTCTTCTAGGTTGAAGCGTTCGTCTACAATAGCAGTTTTTATATTTAGGTTTTCTTCTGTTCTCTCCTATATAGATAGATGAATTTGGAAATCTAAATCCAACATGGTTCGTAGTAGCTCATTGAAACTAGACAAAATAAAGGAGTTCTCAGTTTTGTCTCTATGGTTTGTTTCCTCTTTAAGTAGCCCTAGGCAAAGACTGTGGAAAAGCACTTTCATTGAGAGTGGTTGCCAAGCTTCTAAGAATTAACGAGTTTCTCAAATACCAGCAAATATTTTTCACCCAATCTTGATGATACTTGGTGGTAATGATCAGTACACAAATCCCACTTGGCTCAAAAAAATTTGTTCTTCTCGGTTGAAGCGTTCATCTACAGTAGTAGTTTTTATATTTAGTGTTCCCACTGTTCTCCCCTATAGAGATAGATGAATTTGGAACTCTAAATCCAACATGGTTTGTAGTAGCTCTTTGAAACGTTACAAAATAAAGGAGTTCTCAGTTTTGTCTCTGTGGTTTGTTTCCTCTTCAAGTAGCCTTCAGCACAGACTGTGGAAAAGCACTTTCATTGAGAGGGGTTGCCATGCTTCTAAGAATTAACGAGTTTCCGAAATACCAGCAAACATTTTTTCCCCCAATCTTGATGATTGTGGTGATAATGATCAGTACACAAATCCCACTTGGCTCACGAAATTTTGTTCTTCTAGGTTGAAGCGATCTTCTACAATAGCAGTTTTTATATTTAGGTTTCCCTCTGTACTCTCCTATATAGATAGATGAATTTGGAACTCTAAACCCAACATGGTTCGTATTAGCTCTTGGAAAGTTGACACTATAAAGGAGTACTCAGTTTTGTCTCTATGGTTTGTTTCCTTTTCAAGTAGCCTAGGCACAGACTGTGGAAATGCACTTTCATTGAGAGGCATTGCCAAGGTTCTAAGAATTAACGAGTTTCCGATATACCAGCAAATATTTTTTCACCCAATCTTGATGATACTTGGTCTTAATGATCAGTACACAAATCCCACTTGGCTCACCAAATTCTGTTTTTCTAGCTTGAAGCGTTCGTCTACAGTATCAGTTTTTATATTTGGGTTTCCCTCTGTTATCTCCTATATAAATAGATGAATATGGAACTCTAAATCCAACATGGTTCGTAGTAGCTCATTGGAACTTGACAAAATAAAGGAGTTCTCAGTTTTGTCTCTATGGTTTCTTTTTTCTTTAAGTAGCCCTAGGCACAGACTGTGGAAAAGCACTTTCATTGAGAAGGGTTGCCAAGCTTCTAAGAATTAACGAGTTTCCGAAATACGAGCAAACACTTTTTCACAAAATCTTGATGATACTTGGTGGTAATAATCAGTACACAAATCCCACTTGGCTCACCAAATTTTGTTCTTCTAGGTTGAAGCGTTCATCTACAGTAGCAGTTTTTATACTTAGGATTCCCTCTGCTCTCTCATGTATAGATAGATGATTTGGAAATCTAAATTCTTCATGGTTCGTAGTATGTCTTTGAAACTTGAAAAATAAAGGAGTTCTCAGTTTTGTCTCTATAGTTTGTTTCCTCTTCAAGTAGCCCTAGGCACAGACTGTGGAAAAGCACTTTAATTGAGAGGGGTTGCCAAGCTTCTAAGAATTAACGAGTTTCCGAAACCAGCAAATATTTTTTCACCCAATCTTGATGATACTTGGTGGAAATGATCAGTACACAAATCCCACTTGGCTCACCAAATTTTGTTCTTCTAGATTGAAGCGTTCTTCTACAGTTGCAGTTTTTATATTTAGGTTTTTGTCTGTTCTCTCCTATATAGATAGATGAATTTGGATATTTATATCCAACATGGTTCGTAGTAGCTCATGGAAACTTGACAAAATAAAGGAGTTCTCAGGTTTGTTTCTATGGTTTGTTTCCTCTTTAAGTAGCCCTAGTCAAAGACTTTGGAAAAGCACTTTCATTGAGAGGGGTTGCCAAGCTTCTAAGAATTAAGGAGTTTCCCATATACCAGCAAATATTTTTCACCCAATCTTGATGATACTTGGTGGTAATGATCAGTACACAAATCACACTTGGCTCAAAAATTTTGTTCTTCTCGGTTGAAGCGTTCATCTACAGTAGTAGTTTTTATATTTAGTTTTCCCACTGTTCTCCCCTATATAGATAGATGAATTTGGAACTCTAAATCCAACATGGTTTGTAGTAGCTCTTTGAAACTTTACAAAATAAAGGAGTTCTCAGTATTGTCTCTATGCTTTGTTTCCTCTTCAAGTAGCCTTCAGCACAGACTGTGGAAAAGCACTTTCATTGAGAGGGGTTGCCAAGCTTCTAAGAATTAACGAGTTTCCAAAATACCAGAAAATATTTTTTCACCCGATCTTGATGATACTTGGTGGTAATGATTAGTACAGAAATCCCACTTGGCTCACGAAATTTTGTTCTTCTAGGTTGAAGCGTTCGTGTACCGTAGCAGTTTTTATATTTAGGTTTCCTTCTGTTCTCTCCTATATAGATAGATGAATTTGGAAGTCTAAATCCAACATCGTTTGTAGTAGCTCTTTGAAACTTTACAAAATAAAGGAGTTCTCAGTTTTGTCTCTATTGTTTGTTTCCTCTTTAAGTAGCCCTAGGCACAGACTGTGGAAAAGCACTTTAATTGAGAGGGGTTGCCAAGCTTCTAAGAATTAACGAGTTTCCCAAATACCAGCAAATATTTTTCACCCAATCTTGATGATACTTGGTGGTAATGATCAGTACACAAATCCCACTTGGCACAGAAAATTTTGTTCTTCTCGGTTGAAGCGTTCATCTACAGTAGTAGTTTTTATATTTAGTTTTCCCACTGTTCTCCTATATAGATAGATGAATTTGGAACTCTAAATCCAACATGGTTTGTAGTAGCTCTTCGAAACTTTACAAAATAAAGGAGATCTCAGTTTTGTCTCTGTGGTTCGTTTCCTCTTCAAGTAGCCCTAGGCACAGACTGTGGAAAAGCACTTTCATTGAGAGGCGTTGCCAAGCTTCTTAGAATTAACGAGTTTCCGATATACCAGCAAATATTTTTTCACCCAATCTTGATGATACTTCTTGGTAATGATCAGTACACAAATCCCACTTGGATCACCATATTTTGTTTTTCTAGCTTGAAGCGTTCGTCTACAGTATCAGTTTTTATATTTGGGTTTCCCTCTGTTATCTCCTATATAAATAGATGAATTTGGAACTCTAAATCCAACATGGTTCGTAGTAGCTCATTGGAACTTGACAAAATAAAGGAGTTCTCAGTTTTGTCTCTATGGTTTGTTTCCTCTTTAAGTAGCCCTAGGCACAGACTGTGGAAAAGCACTTTCATTGAGAAGGGTTGCCAAGCTTCTAAGAATTAACGAGTTTCCGAAATACGAGCAAACACTTTTTCACAAAATCTTGATGATACTTGGTGGTAATTATCAGTACACAAATCCCACTTGGCTCACCAAATTTTGTTCTTCTAGGTTGAAGCGTTCATCTACAGTAGCAGTTTTTATACTTAGGATTCCCTCTGCTCTCTCCTGTATAGATAGATGATTTGGAAATCTAAATTCTTCATGGTTCGTAGTATCTCTTTGAAACTTGACAAAATAAAGGAGTTCTCAGTTTTGTCTCTATAGTTTGTTTCCTGTTCAAGTAGCCCTAGGCACAGACTGTGGAAAAGCAATTTAATTGAGAGGGGTTGCCAAGCTTCTAAGAATTAACGAGTTTCCGAAACCAGCAAATATTTTTTCACCCAATCTTGATGATACTTGGTGGAAATGATCAGTACACAAATCCCACTTGGCTCACCAAATTTTGTTCTTCTAGATTGAAGCGTTCGTCTACAGTTGCAGTTTTTATATTTAGGTTTTTGTCTGTTCTCTCCTATATAGATAGATGAATTTGGAAATTTAAATCCAACATGGTTCGTAGTAGCTCATGGAAACTTGACAAAATAAAGGAGTTCTCAGGTTTGTTTCTATGGTTTGTTTCCTCTTTATGTACCCCTCTTCAAAGACTTTGGAAAAGCACTTTCATTGAGAGGGGTTGCCAAGCTTCTAAGAATTAAGGATTTTCCCATATACCAGCAAATATTTTTCACCCAATCTTGATGATACTTGGTGGTAATGATCAGTACACAAATCACACTTGGCTCAAAAATTTTGTTCTTCTCGGTTGAAGCGTTCATCTACAGTAGTAGTTTTTATATTTAGTTTTCCCACTGTTCTCCCCTATATAGATAGATGAGTTTGGAACTCTAAATCCAACATGGTTTGTAGTAGCTCTTTGAAACTTTACAAAATAAAGGAGTTCTCAGTTTTGTCTCTATGCTTTGTTTCCTCTTCAAGTAGCCTTCAGCACAGACTGTGGAAAAGCACTTTCATTGAGAGGGGTTGCCAAGCTTCTAAGAATTAACGAGTTTCCAAAATACCAGAAAAAATTTTTTCACCCGATCTTGATGATACTTGGTGGTAATGATTAGTACAGAAATCCCACTTGGCTCACGAAATTTTGTTCTTCTAGGTTGAAGCGTTCGTGTACAGTAGCAGTTTTTATATTTAGGTTTCCTTCTGTTCTCTCCTATATAGATAGATGAATTTGGAAGTCTAAATCCAACATCGTTTGTAGTAGCTCTTTGAAACTTTACAAAATAAAGGAGTTCTTTGTTTTGTCTCTATTGTTTGTTTCCTCTTTAAGTAGCCCTAGGCACAGAGTGTGGAAAAGCACTTTCATTGAGAGGCGTTGCCAAGCTTCTAAGAATTAACGAGGTTCCGATATACCAGCAAGTATTTTTTCATCCAATCTTGATGATACTTGGTGGTAATGATCAGTACACAAATCCCACTTGGCTCACCAAATTTTGTTTTTCTAGCTTGAAGCGTTCGTCTACAGTATCAGTTTTTATATTTGGGTTTCCCTCTGTTATATCCAATATAAATAGATGAATTTGGAACTCTAAATATAACATGGTTCGTAGTAGCTCATTGAAACTTGAGAAAATAAAAGAGTTCTCAGTTTTATCTCTATGGTTTGTTTCCTCTTTAAGTAGCCCTTGGCACAGACTGTGGAAAAGCACTTTCATTGAGAAGGGTTGCCAACCTTCTAAGACTTAACGAGTTTCCGATATTCCAGCAAATATTTTTTCACCCAATCTTGATGATCCTTGGTGGTAATGATCAGTACACAAATCCCACTTGGCTCAAAAAATTTTGTTCTTCTAGGTTGAAGCTTCGTCTACAGTAGCAGTTTTTATATTTAGGTTTCCCTCTGCTCTCTCCTATATAGATAGATGAATTTGGAACTCTAAATCCAACATGGTTCGTAGTAGCTCTTTGAAACTTGACAAAATAAAAGGGTTCTCAGTTTTGTCTCTATGGTTGGTTTCCTCTTCAAGTAGCCCTAGGCACAGACTGTGGAAAAGCAATTTCATTGAGAGGGGTTGCCAAGCTTCTAAAAATTAACGAGTTTCCGAAACCAGCAAATATTTTTTCACCCAATCTTGATGATAATTGGTGGTAATGATCAGTACACAAATCCCACTTGGCTCACCAAATTTTGTTCTTCTAGGTTGAAGCGTTCGTCTACAGTAGCAGTTTTTATATTTAGGTTTTCCTCTGTTCTCTCCTATATAGATAGATGAATTTGGAAATCTAAATCCAACATGGTTCGTAGTAGCTCTTTGAAACTTGACAAAATAAAGGAGTTCTCAGTTTTGTCTCTATGGTTTGTTTCCTCTTTAAGTAGCCCTAGGCAAAGACTGTGGAAAAGCACTTTCATTGAGAGGGGTTGCCAAGCTTCTAAGAATTAACGAGTTTCTCAAGTACCAGCAAATATTTTTCACCCAATCTTAATGATACTTGGTGGTAATGATCAGTACACAAATCCCACTTGGATCAAAAAATTTTGTTCTTCTCGGTTGAAGCGTTCATCTACAGTAGTAGTTTTTATATTTAGTGTTCCCACTGTACTCCCCTTTAGAGATAGATGAATTGGAACTCTAAATCCAACATGGTTTGTAGTAGCTCTTTGAAACTTTACAAAATAAAGGAGTTCTCCGTTTTGTCTCTGTGGTTTGTTTCCTCTTCAAGTAGCCTTCAGCACAGACTGTGGAAAAGCACTTTCATTGAGAGGGGTTGCCATGCTTCTAAGAATTAACGAGTTTCCGAAATACCAGCAAACATTTTTTCACCCAATCTTGATGATCGTGGTGATAATGATCAGTACACAAATCCCACTTGGCTCACCAAATTTTGTTCTTCTAGGTTGAAGCGATCTTCTACAATAGCAGTTTTTATATTTAGGTTTCCCTCTGTACTCTCCTATATAGATAGATGAATTTGGAACTCTAAACCCAACATGGTTCGTAGTAGCTCTTGGAAAGTTGACAATATAAAGGAGTACTCAGTTTTGTCTCTATGGTTTGTTTCCATTTCAAGTAGCCCTAGGCACAGACTGTGGAAAAGCACTTTCATTGAGAAGGGATGCCAACCTTTTAAGAATTAACGAGTTACTGAAATACCAGCAAATATTTTTTCACCCAATCTTGATGGTACATGGTGGTAATGATCAGTAACCAAATTCCACTTGGCTCACCAATTTTATTCTTCTAGGTTGAAGCGTTCGTCTACAGTAGCAGTTTTTATATTTAGGTTTCCCTCTGTTCTCTCCTATATAGATAGATGAATTTGGAACTCTAAATCCAACATGGTTCGTAGAAGCTCTTGGAAACTTGACAATATAAAGGAGTTCTCCCTTTTGTCTCTATGGTTTGTTTCCTCTTTAAGTAGCCCTAAGCACAGACTGTGTAAAAGCACTTTCATTGAGAGGGGTTGTCAAGCTTCTAAGAATTAACGAGTTTCTGAAATACCAGCAAATAGTTTTTCACCCAATGTTTATAATACTTGGTGGTAATGATCAGTACACAAATCCCACTTTTCTCACCAAATTTTGTTCTTCTAGGTTGAAGCGTTCGTGTACAGTAGCAGTTTTTATATTTAGGTTTCCCTCTGCTCTCTCCTATATAGATAGATGAATTTGGAACACTAAATCCAACATGGTTTGTAGTAGCTCTTTGAAACTTGACAAAATAAAGAAGTTCTCAGTTTTGTCTCTATGGTTTGTTTCCTCTTTAAGTAGCCCTAAGCACAGACTGTGTAAAAGCACTTTCATTGAGAGGGGTTGTCAAGCTTCTAAGAATTAACGAGTTTCCGAAATACCAGCAAATATTTTTTCACCCGATCTTGATGATACTTGGTGGTAATGATTAGTACACAAATCTCACTTGGCTCACGAAATTTTGTTCTTCTAGGTTGAAGCGTTCGTGTACAGTAGCAGTTTTTATATTTAGGTTTCCTTCTGTTCTCTCCTATATAGATAGATGAATTTGGAACTCTAAATCCAACATGGTTCGTAGTAGCTCTTTGAAACTTGAAAAAATAAAGGAGTTCTCAGTTTGTCTCTATGGTTTGTTTCCTTTTCACGTAGCGCTAGGCACAGACTGTCGAAAAGCACTTTCATTGAGAGGGGTTGCCAAGCTTCTAAGAATTAACGAGTTTCCGAAATACCAGCAAATATTTTTTCACCCAATCTTGATGATACTTGGTGGTAATGATGAGTACACAAATCCCACTTGGCTCACCAAATTTGTTCTTCTAGGTTGAAGCGTTCGTCTACAGTAGCGGAATTTATATTTAGGTTTCCCTCTGTTCTCTCCTATATAGATAGATGAATTTGGAACTCTAAATGCAACATGGTTCGTAGTTGCTCTTGGAAACTTGACAGTATAAAGGAGTTCTCAGTTTTTTCTCTATGGTTTGTTTCCTTTTCAAGTAGCCCTAAGCACAGACTGTGGAAAAGAACTTTCATTGAGAGGGGTTGCCAAGCTTCTAAGAATTAACGAGTTTTTGAAATACGAGCAAACACTTTTTCACCCGATCTTGATAATACTTGGTGGTAATGATCAGTACACAAATCCCACTTGGCTCACCAAATTTTGATATTCTAGGTTGAAGCGTTCGTCTACAGTAGCAGTTTTTATATTTAGGTTTCCCTCTGCTCTCTCCTATATAGATAGATGAATATGGAACTCTAAATCCAACATGGTTTGTAGTAGCTCTTTGAAACTTGACAAAATAAAGGAGTTCTCAGTTTTGTCTCTATGGTTTGTTTCCTCTTCAAGTAGCCCTAGGCACAGACTGTGGAAAAGCAATTTCATTGAGAGGGGTTGCCAAGCTTCTAAGAATTAACGAGATTCCGAAATACCAGAAAATATTTTTTCACCCAATCTTGATGATACTTGGTGGTAATGATCAGTACACAAATCCCACTTGGCTCACCAAATTTGGTTTTTCTAGGTTGAAGCGTTCGTCTACAGTAGAAGTTTTTATATTTAGGTTTCCCTCTGTTCTCTCCTATATAGATAGATGAAATTGGAACTCTAAATCCAACTGGTTCTTAGTAGCTCTTTGAAACTTGAGAAAATAAAGGAGTTCTCAGTTTTGTCTCTATGGTTTGTTACCTCTTCATGTAGCCCTAGGCACAGACTGTGGAAAAGCAATTTCATTGAGAGGGGTTGCCAAGCTTCTAAGAATTAACGAGTTTCCGAAATACCAGCAAGAATTTTTTCACAGAATCTTGATGATACTTGGTGGTAATGATCAGTACACAAATCCCACTTGATTCACCAAATTTTGTTCTTCTAGGTTGAAGCGTTCGTCTACAGTAGCAGTTTTTATATTTAGGATTCCCTCTGTTCTCTCCTATATAAATAGATGAATTTGGTACTCTAAATCCAACATGGTTCGTAGAAGCTCAAGTAACTTGACAAAATAAAGGAGTTCTCAGTTTTGTCTCTATGGTTTGTTTCCTCTTCAAGTAGCCCTAAGCACAGACTGTGGAAAAGCACTTTCATTGAGAGGGGTTGCCAAGCTTCTAAGAATTAACGAGTTTCCGAAATACCAGCAAATATTTTTTCACCCAATCTTGATGATACTTGGTGGTAATGATCAGTACACAAATCCCACTTGGCTCACCGAATTTTGTTCTTCTAGGTTGAAGCGTTCGTCTACAGTAACAGTTTTTATATTTAGGTTTCCCTCTGTTCTCTCCTATATAGATAGATGAATTGGGAACTCTAAATCCAACATGGTTCGTAGTAGCTCTTTGAAACTTGACAAAATAAAGGAGTTCTCAGTTTTGTCTCTATGGTTTGTTTCCTCTTCAAGTAGCCCTAGGCACAGATTGTGGAAAAGCACTTTCATCGAGAGGGGTTGCCAAGCTTCTAAGAATTAACGAGTTTTCCAAATACCAGCAAATATCTTTTCACCCAATCTTGATGATACTTGGTGGTAATGATCAGTACACAAATCCCACTTGGCTCACCAAATTTTGTTCTTCTAGGTTGAAGCGTTCGTCTATAGTAGCTGTTTTTATATTTAGGTTTCCGTCTGTTCTCTCCTATATAGATAGATGGATTTGGAACTCTAAATCAAACATGGTTCGTAGTAGCTCTTGGAAACTTGACAATATAAAGGAGTTCTCAGTTTTGTCTCTATTGTTTGTTTCCTTTTCAAGTAGCCCTAGGCACAGACTCTGAAAAGCACTTCATCGAGAGGGGTTGCCAAGCTTCTAAGAATTAACGAGTTTCCGATATACCAGCAAATATTTTAAACCAGTCTTGATGATACTTGGTGGTAATGATCAGTACACAAATCCCACTTGGCTCACCAAATTTTGTTCTTCTAGTTTGAAGCGTTCGTATACAGTAGCAGTTTTTATATTTAGGTTTCCCTCTGCTCTCTCCTATATAAATAGATGAATTTGTAACTCTAAATCCAACATGGTTCGTAGTAGCTCTTTGAAACTTGACAAAATAAAGGAGTTCTCAGTTTTGTCTCTATGGTTTGTTTCCTCTTCAAGTAGCCCTAGGCACAGTCTGTGGAAAAGCAATTTCATTGAGAGGGGTTGCCAAGCTTCTAAGAATTAACGAGTTTCCGAAATACCAGAAAATATTTTTTTACCCAATCTTGATGATAATTGGTGGTAATGATCAGTACCCAAATCCCACTTGGCTCACCAAATTTTATTCTTCTAGTTGGAAGCGTTCGTCTACAGTAGCAGTTTTTATATTTAGGTCCTCTGCTCTCTCCTATATATAGATGAATTTGGAACTCTAAATCCAACATGGTTCGTAGTGGCTCTTTGAAACTTGACAAAATAAAGGAGTTCTCAGTTTTGTCTCTATGGTTTGTTTCCTCTTCAAGTAACCCTAGGCACAGACTGTGGAAAAGCACTTTCATTGAGAGGGGTTGCCAAGCTTCTAAGAATTAACGAGTTTCCGAAATCCCTGCAAATATTTTTTCACCCAACTTGATGATACTTGGTGGTAATGATCAGTACACAAATCCCACTTGGCTCACCAAATTTTATTCTTCTAGGTTGAAGCGTTCGTGTACAGTAGCAGTTTTTATATTTAGGTTTCCCTCTGCTCTCTCCTATATAGATAGATGAATTTGGAACACTAAATCCAACATGGTTTGTAGTAGCTCTTTGAAACTTGACAAAATAAAGAAGTTCTCAGTTTTGTCTCTATGGTTTGTTTCCTCTTTAAGTAGCCCTAAGCACAGACTGTGTAAAAGCACTTTCATTGAGAGGGCTTGTCAAGCTTCTAAGAATTAACGAGTTTCCGAAATACCAGCTAATATTTTTTCACCCGATCTTGATGATACTTGGTGGTAATGATTAGTGCACAAATCTCACTTGGCTCACGAAATTTTGTTCTTCTAGGTTGAAGCGTTCGTGTACAGTAGCAGTTTTTATATTTAGGTTTACTTCTGTTCTCTCCTATATAGATAGATGAATTTGGAACTCTAAATCCAACAGGGTTCGTAGTAGCTCTTTGAAACTTGAAAAAATAAAGGAGTTCTCAGTTTGTCTCTATGGTTTGTTTCCTTTTCACGTAGCGCTAGGCACAGACTGTCGAAAAGCACTTTCATTGAATGGGGTTGCCAAGCTTCTAAGAATTAACGAGTTTCCGAAATACCAGCAAATATTTTTTCACCCAATCTTGATGATACTTGGTGGTAATGATCAGTACACAAATCCCACTTGGCTCACCAAATTTTGTTCTTCTAGGTTGAAGCGTTCGTCTACAGTAGCGGTATTTTATATTTAGGTTTCCCTCTGTTCTCTCCTATATAGATAGATGAATTTGGAACTCTAAATGCAACATGGTTCGTAGTTGCTCTTGGAAACTTGACAATATAAAGGAGTTCTCAGTTTTTTCTCTATGGTTTGTTTCCTTTTCAAGTAGCCCTAAGCACAGACTGTGGAAAAGAACTTTCATTGAGAGGGGTTGCCAAGCTTCTAAGAATTAACGAGTTTTTGAAATACGAGCAAACACTTTTTCACCCGATCTTGATAATACTTGGTGGTAATGATCAGTACACAAATCCCACTTGGCTCACCAAATTTTGATATTCTAGGTTGAAGCGTTCGTCTACAGTAGCAGTTTTTATATTTAGGTTTCCCTCTGCTCTCTCCTATATAGATAGATGAATTTGGAACACTAAATCCAACATGGTTTGTAGTAGCTCTTTGAAACTTGACAAAATAAAGAAGTTTCTCAGTTTTGTCTCTATGGTTTGTTTCCTCTTTAAGTAGCCCTAAGCACAGACTGTGTAAAAGCACTTTCATTGAGAGGGGTTGCCAAGCTTCTAAGAATTAACGAGTTTCCGAAATACCAGCAAGAATTTTTTCACAGAATCTTGATGATACTTGGTGGTAATGATCAGTACACAAATCCCACTTGATTCAACAAATTTTGTTCTTCTAGGTTGAAGCGTTCGTCTACAGTAGCAGTTTTTATATTTAGGATTCCCTCTGTTCTCTCCTATATAAATAGATGAATTTGGTACTCTAAATCCAACATGGTTCGTAGAAGCTCAAGTAACTTGACAAAATAAAGGAGTTCTCAGTTTTGTCTCTATGGTTTGTTTCCTCTTCAAGTAGCCCTAAGCACAGACTGTGGAAAAGCACTTTCATTGAGAGGGGTTGCCAAGCTTCTAAGAATTAACGAGTTTCCGAAATACCAGCAAATATTTTTTCACCCAATCTTGATGATACTTGGTGGTAATGATCAGTACACAAATCCCACTTGGCTCACCGAATTTTGTTCTTCTAGGTTGAAGCGTTCGTCTACAGTAACAGTTTTTATATTTAGGTTTCCCTCTGTTCTCTCCTATATAGATAGATGAATTGGGAACTCTAAATCCAACATGGTTCGTAGTAGCTCTTTGAAACTTGACAAAATAAAGGAGTTCTCAGTTTTGTCTCTATGGTTTGTTTCCTCTTC
>NW_027516697.1:0-54566 GCF_048772815.1 Callospermophilus lateralis
TCTTTATGATACTTGGTGGTAATGATCAGTACACAAATGGCACATGGCTCACCAAATTTTGGTCTTCTAGGTTGAAGCGTTCACCAACAGTAGCAGTTTTTATATTTAGGTTTTACTCTGTTCTCTCCTATATAGATAATGAATTTGGAACTCTAAATCCAACATGGTTTGTAGTAGCTCCTTGAAACTTGACAAAATAATGGAGTTCTCAGTTTTGTCTCTATGGTTTGTTTCCTATTCAAGTAGCCCTAAGCAGAGACTGTGGAAAAGCACTTTCATTGAAAGGGGTTGCCAGGCTCCCAAGAAATTACGAGTTTCCGAAATACAAGCAAATATTATTTCACCCAATCTTGATGATACTTGGTGGTAATGATCAGTACACAAATCACACTTGGTTCACAAAATTATGTTCTTCTAGGTTGAAGCCTTCATCTACAGTAGCAGTTTTTATATTTGGGTTTCCTCAGTTCTCTCCTATATAGATACATGAATTTGGAACTCTAAATCCAACATGGTTTGTAGTAGCTCTTTGAAAATTGACAAAATAAAGGAGTTCTTAGATTTGTCTCTAAGATTTGTTTCCTCTTCATGTAGCACTAAGTAGAGACTGTCGAAAAGCACTTTCATTGAGAGGGGTTGCCAAGCTTCCAAGAAATTACGAGTTTCCGAAATACCAGCAAATATTTTTTCACCCAATCTTGATGATACATGGTGGTAATGACAAGTACACAAAACCCTCTTGGCTCACCAAATTTTGTTCTTCTAGGTTGAAGCGTTCGTTTACAGTAGCAGTTTTTATTTTTAGGTTTCACTCTGTTCTCTCCTATATAGACAGATGAATTTGGAACTCTAAATCCAACATGGTTTGTAGTCGCTCTTTGAAACTTGACAAAATAAAGAAGTTCTCCGTTTTGTCTCTATGGTTTGTTTCCTCTTCAAGTACCCGTAAGCAGAGACTGTGGAAAAGCACTTTCATTGAAAGGGGTTGCCAAGCTTCCAAGAAATTAAGAGTTTCCGAAGTACCAGCAAATATTTTTTGACCCCATCTTGATGATACGTGGTGGTAATGACGAGTACATGAATCCCACTTGGTTAACAAAATTTTTTTCTTCTAGGTTGAAGCGTTCGTTTACAGTAGCAGTTTTTATTTTTAGGTTTCACTCTGTTCACTTCTGTATAGATAGATGAATTTGGAACTCTAAATCCAACCTGGTTTGTAGTAGCTCTTTGAAAGTTGACAAAAAAAAAAAGTAGTTCTCAGTTTTGTCTCTATGGTTTGTTTGCTCTTCAAGTAGCCCTAATCAGAGACTGAGGAAAAGCACTTTCATTGAAAGGGATTTCCAAGCTTCCAAGAAATTACGAGTTCCAAAGTACCAGTAAATATTTTTTGACCCAGTCTTGATGATACGAGGTGTTATGACAAGTACACAAATCCCACTTGGTTCACAAAATTTTGTTATTCTAGGTTGAAGCGTTCGTTTACAGTAGCAGTTTTTATTTTTATGTTTCACTCTTTGCTCTCCTATATAGATAGATGAATTTGGAACTCTAAATGCAACCTGGTTTGTAGTAGCTCTTTGAAACTTGATATAATAAAGGAGATCTCAGTTTTGTCTCTTGGTTTCTTTCCTCTTCACGTAGCCCTAGGCACAGACGGTGGAAAAGCACTTTCATTGATAGGGGTTGCCAAGCTTCTAAGAAATAACGAGTTTCCGAAATACGAGCAAATATTTTTTCACCCAATATTGATAATACTTGATGGTAATGATCAGCACACAAATCCCACTTGGTTCACCAATTTTTGCTCTTCTAGGTTGAAGCGTTCGTCTACAGTAGCAGTTTTTATATTTAGGTTTTCCTCTCTTCTCTCATATATAGATGGATGAATTTGGAACTCTAAATCCAACATGGTTTGTAGTAGCTCTTTGAAACTTGACAAAAAAAATAGTTCTCAGTTTTGTCTCTATGGTGTGTTTCCTCTTCAATTAGCCCTAGGCACACACTTTGGAAAAGCACTTTTATTGAGAGGGGTTGCCAAGCTTCTAAGAAATAACGAGTTTCCGAATTACCAGCAAATATTTTTTCAACCAATCTTGATGATACTTGGTGGTAATGATCAGTACACAAATACCACCTGGCTCACCAATTTTGTTTTTCTAGGTTGAAGCGTTCGTCTACAGTAGCAGTTTTTATATTTAGGTTTCCCTCTGTTCTCTCCCATATAGATAGATAAATTTGGAACTCTAAATCCAACATGGTTTGTAGTAGCTTATTGAAACTTGACAAAATAAAGTAGTTCTCAGTTTTGTCTCTATGGTTTCTTTCCTCTTCTAGTAGCCCTAGGCTCAGACTGTGGAGAAGAACTTTCATTGAAAATGGTTGCCAAGCTTCCAAGAAATAACGAGTTTCCTAAATACCAGCAAAATTTTTTCACCCAATCTTGATGATACGTGGTGGTAAAGACAAGTACACAAATCCCACTTTCTCACCAAATTTTGTTCTTCTAGTTTGAAGTGTTCCTTTACACTAGCAGTTTATATTTTTAGGTTTCCCTCTGTTCTCTCCTATATAGATAAATGAATTTGGAACTCTAAATCCAACATGGTTTGTAGTAACTCTTTGAAACTTGACAAAAAATAATGGTTCGCAGTTTTGTCTCTACCATTTGTTTCCTCTTCAAGTAGCCCTAAGCAGAGACTGTGGAAAAGCACTTTAATTGAAAGGGGTTGCCAAGCTTCCAAGAAATTACGATTTACTGAAATATCAGCAAATATTTTTTCAGCCAATCTTGATGATACGTGCTGGTAATGATCAGTACACAAATCCCACTTGGCTCACCAAATTGTGTTCTTCTAGGAAGAAGCGTTCGTCTACAAGAGCAGTTTATATATTTAGGTTTTCCTCTGTTCTCTCATATAGATAGATGAATTTGGAATTCTAAATCCAAATGGTTTGTATTATCTCTTTGAAACTTGACAAAATAAAGGAGTTCTCAGTTTTGTCTCTATGGATTGTTTCCTCTTCAAGTAGCCCTAGCCACAGACTGTGGAAAGCACGTTCATTGAGAGGGGTTTCAAGCATCTAAAAAATAACGAGTTTTCGAAATACCAGCAAATATTTTTTCACCCAATCTTGATGATACTTGGCCGTATTGATCAGTACAAAAATCCCACTTGGCTCACCAAATTTTGTTCTTCTATGTTGAAGCGTTCGTCTACAGTAGCAGTTTTATATTTAGGTTTTCCTCTGTTCTCTCCTATATAGATAGTTGAATTTGGAACTGTAAATCCTACATGGTTTCTAGTAGCTTTTTGAAACTTGACAAAACAAAGGAGATCTCAGTTTTGTCTCTATGGTTTGTTTCCTCTTCTAGTAGCCCTAGGCACAGACTGTGGAGAAGAACTTTCTTTGAAAAAGTTTGCCAAGCTTCCAAGAAATAACCAGTTGCCGAAATAGCAGCAAAATTTTTTTCACCGAATCTTGATGATACGTGGTGGAAAAGACAAGTACACAAATCCCACTTGGCTCACCAAATTTTGTTCTTCTAGTTTGAAGTGTTCCTTTACACGAGCAGTTTATATTTTTAGGTTTCCCTCTGTTCTCTCCTATATAGATAGATGAATTTGGAACAGTAAATTCAACATGGTTTGTAGTAGCTCTTTGAAACTTGACAAAATAAAGGAGTTCTCAGTTTTGTCTCTAAGGTTTGTTTCCTTTTCAAGTAGCCCTAGGCACAGACTGTGGAAAAGCAATTTGATTGAGAGGGGTTGCCAAGTCTAAGAAATAACGAGTTACCGAAATACCAGCAAATACTTTTTCAGCCAATCTTGACGATACGTGTTGGTAATGATCAGTGCACAAATCCCACCTTCTCACCAAATATTGTTCTTCTATGTTGAAGCGTTCGTCTACAGTAGCAATTTTTATATTATGTTTCACTATGTTCTCTCCTATATAGATAGATGAATTTGGAACTGTAAATCCAAAAAGGTTTGTAGTAGCTCTTTGAAACTTGTCAAAATAAAGGAGTTCTCAATTTTGTCTCTATGGTTTGTTTTCTTTTCAAGTAACCCTAGGCACAGACTGTGGAAAAGCACTTTCATTGAAAGGGGTTGCCAAGCTTCTTAGAAATTACGAGTTTCCGAAATACCAGCAAATATAATTTCACCCAATCTGGATGATACGTGGTGGTAATGACAGGTACACAAATCCCACTTGCCTCACCAAATTTTGTTCTTCTAGGTTGAAGCGTCCGTCTAGAGTAGCAGTTTTTAGTTTTAGGTTTCACTCTGTTCTCTTTTATATCGATAGATGAATTTGGAACTCTAAATCCAACATGGTATGTAGTAGCTCTTTGAAACTTGACAAACTAAAGGAGTTCTCAGTTTTGTCTCCATGGTTTGTTTCCTCTTCAGGTAGCCCTAGACACAGACTGTGGAAAAGCACTTTCATTGAGAGGGGTTGCCAAGCTTTTAAGAAATAACGAGTTTCCGAAATACCCGCAAATAATTTTTCACCCAATCTTGATGATCGTTGGTGGTAATGATCCGTACACAAATTCCACTTGGCTCACCAAATTTTGTTCTTCTAGGTTGAAGCGTTCGTACAGTAGCAGTTTTTATATTTAGGTTTCACAATGTTCTCTCCTATACAGATACATGTATTTGGAACTCTAAATCCAACATGGTTCGTAGTAGCTCTTTGAAACTTGACAAAATAAAGGAGTTCTTAGTTATTTCTCTATGGTTTCTTTCCTCTTCAAGTAGACTTAGGCACAGACTGTGGAAAAGCACTTTCATTATAGGGGTTGCCAAGCTTCTAAGAAATAACGAGTTTCCGAAATACCAGCAAATGTTTTTTCACGAAATCTTGATGATACTTGGTGGTAATGATCGGTACACAAATCCCACTTGGCTCACCAAATTTTGTTCTTCTAGTTTGAAGCGTTCTTTTACAGTAGCAGTTTATATTTTTAGGGTTCCCTCTGTTCTCTCCTATATAGATAGATGAATTTTAACTCTAAATCCAACATGGTTTGTAGTAGCTCTTTGAAACTTGACAAAATAACGGAGTTATCAGTTTTGTCTATGGTTTGTTTCCTCTTCAAGTAGCCCTAGGCACAGACTGTAGAAAAAAACTTTCATTGAGAGGTGTTGCCAAGCTTCTAAGAAATAACGAGTTTCCGAAATACCAGCAAATATTTTTTCACCCAATCTTGATGATACTTGGTGGTAATGATCAGTACACAAGTCCCACTTCCCTCAACAAATTTTGTTCTTCTAGGTTGAAGCGTTCGTCTAGAGTCGCAGTTTTTATATGTAGGTTTCCCTCTGTTCTCTCCTATATAGATAGATGAATTTGGAACTCTAAATCCAACATGGTTTGTAGTAGCTCTTTGAAACTTGACAAAATAACGGAGTTATCAGTTTTGTCTATGGTTTGTTTCCTCTTCAAGTAGCCCTAGGCCCAGACTGTAGAAAAGCACTTTCATTGAGAGGGGTTGCCAAGCTTCTAAGAAATAACGAGTTTCCGAAATACCAGCAAATATTTTTTCACCCAATCTTGATGATACTTGGTGGTAATGATCAGTACCCAAATCCCACTTGGCTCACCAAATTGCATTCTTCTAGGTTGAAGCGTTCGTCTACAGTAGCAGTTTTTATGTTTAGGTTGTTGTCTGTTCTCTCTTATATAGATGGATGAATTTGGAACTCTAAATCCAACATGGTTTGTAGTAGGTCTTTGAAACTTGACAAAATAAAGGAGTTCTCAGTTTTGTCTCTATGGTTTGTTTCCTCTTCAAGTAGCCCTAGGCACAGACTTTGGAAAAGCACTTTCATTGAGAGGGGAGGCCAAGCTTCTAAGAAATAAAGAGTTTCGGAAATACCAGCAAATATTTTTTCACCCAATCTTGATGATACATGGTGGTAATGATCAGTGTACAAGTCCCACTGGGCTCACCAAATTTTGTTCTTCTAGGTTGAAGCATTCGTTTCCAGTAGCAGTTTTTATTTTTAGGTTTCACTCTGTTCTCTCCTATATACATAGATGATTTTGGAACTCTAAATCCAACATGGTTTCTATTAGCTCTTTGAAACTTGACAAAATAAAGGAGTTCTCAGTTTTGTCTCTATGGTTTGTTTCCACATCAAGTAGCCTTAGGCACAGACTGTGGAAAAGCACTTTCATTGAGAGGGGTTGCGAAGCTTCTAAGAAATAACGAGTTCCCGAAATACCAGCAAATATTTTTGCACCCAATCTTTATGATACTTGGTGGTAATGATCAGTACACAAATGGCACATGGCTCACCAAATTTTGGTCTTCTAGGTTGAAGCGTTCACCAACAGTAGCAGTTTTTATATTTAGGTTTCCCTCTGTTCTCTCCTATATAGATAATGAATTTGGAACTCTAAATCCAACATGGTTTGTAGCAGCTCTTTGAAACTTGACAAAATAATGGAGTTCTCAGTTTTGTCTCTGAGGTTTGTTTCCTCTTCAAGTAGCCCTAGGCACAGACTGTGCTAAAGCACTTTCATTGAAAGGGGTTGCCAAGCTTCGAAGAAATTACGAGTTTCCTGAAATACCAGCAAATATTTTTTCACCCAATCTGGATGAAACGTAGTGGTAATGACAAGTACACAAATCCCACTTGGCTCACCAAATTTTGTTCTTCTACGTTGAAGCGTTCGTTTACAGTAGCAGTTTTTTTTTAGGTTTCCCTCTGCTCTCTCTTATATAGATAGATGAATTTGGAACTCTAAATCCAACATGGTTTTTAGTAGCTCTTTGAAACTTGATAAAATAAAGGAGTTCTCAGTTTTGTCTCTTGGTTTCTTTCCTCTTCAAGTAGCCCTAGGCACAGACTCTGGAAAAGCACTTTCATTGAGAAGGGTTGCCAAGCTTCGAAGAAATAACGAGTTTCCGAAATACCAGCAAATATTTTTTCACCCAATCTTGATGATACTTGGTGGTAATGATCAGTACACAAATCCCACCTGGCTCACTAAATTTTCTTCTCATAGGTTGAAGCGTTCGTCTACAATAGCAGTTTTTATTATTAGGTTTCCCTCTGTTCTCTCCTATATAGCTAGATGAATTTGGAACTCTAAATCCAACATGGTTTGTAGTAGCTCCTTGAAACTTGACAAAATAAAGGAGTTCTCAGTTTTGTCTCTATGGTTTGTTTCCTCTTCAAGTAGCCCTAAGCAGAGACTGTGGAAAAGCACTTTCATTGAAAGGGGTTGCCAGGCTCCCAAGAAATTACGAGTTTCCGAAATACAAGCAAATATTATTTCACCCAATCTTGATGATACTTGGTGGTAATGATCAGTACACAAATCACACTTGTTTCACCAAATTATGTTCTTCTAGGTTGAAGCTTTCGTCTACAGTAGCAGTTTTTATTTTTAGGTTTCACTCTGTTCTCTCCTATATAGATAGATGAATTTGGAACTCTAAATCCAACATGGTTTGTAGTAGCTCTTTGAAAATTGACAAAATAAAGGAGTTCTCAGTTTTGTCTCTAAGATTTGTTTCCTCTTCATGTAGCACTAAGCAGAGACTGTCGAAAAGCACTTTCATTGAGAGGGGTTGCCAAGCTTCCAAGAAATTACGAGTTTCCGAAATACCAGCAAATATTTTTTCACCCAATCTTGATGATACATGGTGGTAATGACAAGTACACAAAACCCTCTTGGCTCACCAAATTTTGTTCTTCTAGGTTGAAGCGTTCGTTTACAGTAGCAGTTTTTATTTTTAGGTTTCACTCTGTTCTCTCCTATATAGATAGATGAATTTGGAACTCTAAATCCAACATGGTTTGTAGTCGCTCTTTGAAACTTGACAAAATAAAGAAGTTCTCCGTTTTGTCTCTATGGTTTGTTTCCTCTTCAAGTACCCGTAAGCAGAGACTGTGGAAAAGCACTTTCATTGAAAGGGGTTGCCAAGCTTCCAAGAAATTAAGAGTTTCCGAAGTACCAGCAAATATTTTTTGACCCCATCTTGATGATACGTGGTGGTAATGACGAGTACACGAATCCCACTTGGTTAACAAAATTTTTTTCTTCTAGGTTGAAGCGTTCGTTTACAGTAGCAGTTTTTATTTTTAGGTTTCACTCTGTTCACTTCTGTATAGATAGATGAATTTGGAACTCTAAATCCAACCTGGTTTGTAGTAGCTCTTTGAAAGTTGACAAAAAAAAAGTAGTTCTCTGTTTTGTCTCTATGGTTTGTTTGCTCTTCAAGTAGCCCTAAGCAGAGACTGTGGAATAGCACTTTCATTGAAAGGGATTTCCAAGCTTCCAAGAAATTACGAGTTCCAAAGTACCAGTAAATATTTTTTGACCCAGTCTTGATGATACGAGGTGTTATGACAAGTACACGAATCCCAATTGGTTCACAAAATTTTGTTATTCTAGGTTGTAGCGTTCGTTTACAGTAGCAGTTTTTATTTTTATGTTTCACTCTTTTCTCTCCTATATAGATAGATGAATTTGGAACTCTAAATGCAACCTGGTTTGTAGTAGCTCTTTGAAACTTGATATAATAAAGGAGATCTCAGTTTTGTCTCTTGGTTTCTTTCCTCTTCAAGTAGCCCTAGGCACAGACGGTGGAAAAGCACTTTCATTGAGAGGGGTTGCGAAGCTTCTAAGAAATAACGAGTTCCCGAAATACCAGCAAATATTTTTGCACCCAATCTTTATGATACTTGGTGGTAATGATCAGTACACACATGGCACATGGCTCACCAAATTTTGGTCTTCTAGGTTGAAGCGTTCACCAACAGTAGCAGTTTTTATATTTAGGTTTCCCTCTGTTGTCTCCTATATAGATAATGAATTTGGAACTCTAAATCCAACATGGTTTGTGGTAGCTCTTTGAAACTTAACAAAATAATGGAGTTCTCAGTTTTGTCTCTGAGGTTTGTTTCTTCTTCAAGTAGCCCTAGGCACAGACTGTGCTAAAGCACTTTCATTGAAAGGGGTTGCCAAGCTTCGAAGAAATTACGAGTTTCCTGAAATACCAGCAAATATTTTTTCACCCAATCTGGATGAAACGTAGTGGTAATGACAAGTACACAAATCCCACTTGGCTCACCAAATTTTGTTCTTCTACGTTGAAGCGTTCGTTTACAGTAGCAGTTTTTTTTTTAGGTTTCCCTCTGTTCTCTCCTATATAGATAGATGAATTTGGAACTCTAAATCCAACATGGTTTTTAGTAGCTCTTTGAAACTTGCTAAAATAAAGGAGTTCTCAGTTTTGTCTCTTGGTTTCTTTCCTCTTCAAGTAGCCCTAGGCACAGACTCTGGAAAAGCACTTTCATTGAGAAGGGTTGCCAAGCTTCTAAGAAATAAAGAGTTTCCGAAATACCAGCAAATATTTCTTCACCCAATCTTGATGATACTTGGTGGTAATGATCAGTACACAAATCCCACCTGGCTCACTAAATTTTCTTCTCATAGGTTGAAGCGTTCGTCTACATTAGCAGTTTTTATTATTAGGTTTCCCTCTGTTCTCTCCTATATAGCTAGATGAATTTGGAACTCTAAATCCAACATGGTTTGTAGTAGCTCCTTGAAACTTGACAAAATAAAGGAGTTCTCAGTTTTGTCTCTATGGTTTGTTTCCTCTTCAAGTAGCCCTAAGCAGAGACTGTGGAAAAGCACTTTCATTGAAAGGGGTTGCCAGGCTCCCAAGAAATTACGAGTTTCCGAAATACAAGCAAATATTATTTCACCCAATCTTGATGATACTTGGTGGTAATGATCAGTACACAAATCACACTTGGTTCACCAAATTATGTTCTTCTAGGTTGAAGCGTTCGTCTACAGTAGCAGTTTTTATTTTTAGGTTTCACTCTGTTCTCTCCTATATAGATAGATGAATTTGGAACTCTAAATCCAACATGGTTTGTAGTAGCTCTTTGAAAATTGACAAAATAAAGGAGTTCTCAGTTTTGTCTCTAAGATTTATTTCCTCTTCATGTAGCACTAAGCAGAGACTGTCGAAAAGCACTTTCATTGAGAGGGGTTGCCAAGCTTCCAAGAAATTACGAGTTTCCGAAATACCAGCAAATATTTTTTCACCCAATCTTGATGATACATGGTGGTAATGACAAGTACACAAAACCCTCTTGGCTCACCAAATTTTGTTCTACTAGGTTGAAGCCTTCGTTTACAGTAGCAGTTTTTATTTTTAGGTTTCACTCTGTTCTCTCCTATATAGATAGAGGAATTTGGAACTCTAAATCCAACATGGTTTGTAGTCGCTCTTTGAAACTTGACAAAATAAAGAAGTTCTCCGTTTTGTCTCTATGGTTTGTTTCCTCTTCAAGTACCCTTAAGCAGAGACTGTGGAAAAGCACTTTCATTGAAAGGGGTTGCCAAGCTTCCAAGAAATTAAGAGTTTCCGAAGTACCAGCAAATATTTTTTGACCCCATCTTGATGATACGTGGTGGTAATGACGAGTACACGAATCCCACTTGGTTAACAAAATTTTTTTCTTCTAGGTTGAAGCGTTCGTTTACAGTAGCAGTTTTTATTTTTAGGTTTCACTCTGTTCACTTCTGTATAGATAGATGAATTTGGAACTCTAAATCCAACCTGGTTTGTAGTAGCTCTTTAAAAGTTGACAAAAAAAAAGTAGTTCTCTGTTTTGTCTCTATGGTTTGTTTGCTCTTCAAGTAGCCCTAAGCAGAGACTGTGGAAAAGCACTTTCATTGAAAGGGATTTCCAAGCTTCCAAGAAATTACGAGTTCCAAAGTACCAGTAAATATTTTTTGACCCAGTCTTGATGATACGAGGTGTTATGACAAGTACACGAATCCCACTTGGTTCACAAAATTTTGTTATTCTAGGTTGAAGCATTCGTTTACAGTAGCAGTTTTTATTTTTATGTTTCACTCTTTTCTCTCCTATATAGATAGATGAATTTGGAACTCTAAATGCAACCTGGTTTGTAGTAGCTCTTTGAAACTTGATATAATAAAGGAGATCTCAGTTTTGTCTCTTGGTTTCTTTCCTCTTCAAGTAGCCTGAGGCACAGACGGTGGAAAAGCACTTTCATTGAGAGGGGTTGCGAAGCTTCTAAGAAATAACGAGTTCCCGAAATACCAGCAAATATTTTTGCACCCAATCTTTATGATACTTGGTGGTAATGATCAGTACACACATGGCACATGGCTCACCAAATTTTGGTCTTCTAGGTTGAAGCGTTCACCAACAGTAGCAGTTTTTATATTTAGGTTTCCCTCTGTTCTCTCCTATATAGATAATGAATTTGGAACTCTAAATCCAACATGGTTTGTGGTAGCTCTTTGAAACTTAACAAAATAATGGAGTTCTCAGTTTTGTCTCTGAGGTTTGTTTCTTCTTCAAGTAGCCCTAGGCACAGACTGTGCTAAAGCACTTTCATTGAAAGGGGTTGCCAAGCTTCGAAGAAATTACGAGTTTCCTGAAATACCAGCAAATATTTTTTCACCCAATCTGGATGAAACGTAGTGGTAATGACAAGTACACAAATCCCACTTGGCTCACCAAATTTTGTTCTTCTACGTTGAAGCGTTCGTTTACAGTAGCAGTTTTTTTTTTTAGGTTTCCCTCTGTTCTCTCCTATATAGATAGATGAATTTGGAACTCTAAATCCAACATGGTTTTTAGTAGCTCTTTGAAACTTGCTAAAATAAAGGAGTTCTCAGTTTTGTCTCTTGGTTTCTTTCCTCTTCAAGTAGCCCTAGGCACAGACTCTGGAAAAGCACTTTCATTGAGAAGGGTTGCCAAGCTTCTAAGAAATAAAGAGTTTCCGAAATACCAGCAAATATTTTTTCACCCAATCTTGATGATACTTGGTGGTAATGATCAGTACACAAATCCCACCTGGCTCACTAAATTTTCTTCTCATAGGTTGAAGCGTTCGTCTACATTAGCAGTTTTTATTATTAGGTTTCCCTCTGTTCTCTCCTATATAGCTAGATGAATTTGGAACTCTAAATCCAACATGGTTTGTAGTAGCTCCTTGAAACTTGAAAAAATAAAGGAGTTCTCAGTTTTGTCTCTATGGTTTGTTTCCTCTTCAAGTAGCCCTAAGCAGAGACTGTGGAAAAGCACTTTCATTGAAAGGGGTTGCCAGGCTCCCAAGAAATTACGAGTTTCCGAAATACAAGCAAATATTATTTCACCCAATCTTGATGATACTTGGTGGTAATGATCAGTACACAAATCACACTTGGTTCACCAAATTATGTTCTTCTAGGTTGAAGCGTTCGTCTACAGTAGCAGTTTTTATTTTTAGGTTTCACTCTGTTCTCTCCTATATAGATAGATGAATTTGGAACTCTAAATCCAACATGGTTTGTAGTAGCTCTTTGAAAATTGACAAAATAAAGGAGTTCTCAGTTTTGTCTCTAAGATTTATTTCCTCTTCATGTAGCACTAAGCAGAGACTGTCGAAAAGCACTTTCATTGAGAGGGGTTGCCAAGCTTCCAAGAAATTACGAGTTTCCGAAATACCAGCAAATATTTTTTCACCCAATCTTGATGATACATGGTGGTAATGACAAGTACACAAAACCCTCTTGGCTCACCAAATTTTGTTCTACTAGGTTGAAGCCTTCGTTTACAGTAGCAGTTTTTATTTTTAGGTTTCACTCTGTTCTCTCCTATATAGATAGAGGAATTTGGAACTCTAAATCCAACATGGTTTGTAGTCGCTCTTTGAAACTTGACAAAATAAAGAAGTTCTCCGTTTTGTCTCTATGGTTTGTTTCCTCTTCAAGTACCCTTAAGCAGAGACTGTGGAAAAGCACTTTCATTGAAAGGGGTTGCCAAGCTTCCAAGAAATTAAGAGTTTCCGAAGTACCAGCAAATATTTTTTGACCCCATCTTGATGATACGTGGTGGTAATGACGAGTACACGAATCCCACTTGGTTAACAAAATTTTTTTCTTCTAGGTTGAAGCGTTCGTTTACAGTAGCAGTTTTTATTTTTAGGTTTCACTCTGTTCACTTCTGTATAGATAGATGAATTTGGAACTCTAAATCCAACCTGGTTTGTAGTAGCTCTTTAAAAGTTGACAAAAAAAAGTAGTTCTCTGTTTTGTCTCTATGTTTGTTTGCTCTTCAAGGAGCCCTAAGCAGAGACTGTGGAAAAGCACTTTCATTGAAAGGGATTTCCAAGCTTCCAAGAAATTACGAGTTCCAAAGTACCAGTAAATATTTTTTGACCCAGTCTTGATGATACGAGGTGTTATGACAAGTACACGAATCCCACTTGGTTCACAAAATTTTGTTATTCTAGGTTGAAGCATTCGTTTACAGTAGCAGTTTTTATTTTTATGTTTCACTCTTTTCTCTCCTATATAGATAGATGAATTTGGAACTCTAAATGCAACCTGGTTTGTAGTAGCTCTTTGAAACTTGATATAATAAAGGAGATCTCAGTTTTGTCTCTTGGTTTCTTTCCTCTTCAAGTAGCCCTAGGCACAGACGGTGGAAAAGCACTTTCATTGATAGGGGTTGCCATGCTTCCAAGAAATAACGAGTTTCCGAATTACCAGCAAATATTTATTCAACCAATCTTGATGATACTTGGTGGTAATGATCAGTACACAAATACCACTTGGCTCACCAATTTTGTTTTTCTAGGTTGAAGCGTTCGTCTACAGTAGCAGTTTTTATATTTAGGTTTCCCTCTGTTCTCTCCCATATAGATAGATAAATTTGGAACTCTAAATCCAACATGGTTTGTAGTAGCTTATTGAAACTTGACAAAATAAAGTAGTTCTCAGTTTTGTCTCTATGGTTTCTTTCGTCTTCTAGTAGCCCTAGGCTCAGACTGTGGAGAAGAACTTTCATTGAAAATGGTTGCCAAGCTTCCAAGAAATAACGAGTTTCCTAAATACCAGCAAAATTTTTTCACCCAATCTTGATGATACGTGGTGGTAAAGACAAGTACACAAATCCCACTTTCTCACCAAATTTTGTTTTTCTAGTTTGAAGTGTTCCTTTACACTAGCAGTTTATATTTTTAGGTTTCCCTCTATTCTCTCCTATATAGATAAATGAATTTGGAACTCTAAATCCAACATGGTTTGTAGTAACTCTTTGAAACTTGACAAAAAATAATGGTTCGCAGTTTTGTCTCTACCATTTGTTTCCTCTTCAAGTAGCCCTAAGCAGAGATGTGGAAAAGCACTTTAATTGAGAGGGGTTTCAAGCATCTAAGAAATAACGAGTTTTCGAAATACCAGCAAATATTTTTTCACCCAATCTTGATGATACTTGGCGGTATTGATCAGTACAAAAATCCCACTTGGCTCACCAAATTTTGTTCTTCTATGTTGAAGCGTTCGTCTACAGTAGCAGTTTTATATTTAGGTTTTCCTCTGTTCTCTCCTATATAGATAGTTGAATTTGGAACTGTAAATCCTACATGGTTTCTAGTAGCTTTTTGAAACTTGACAAAACAAAGGAGATCTCAGTTTTGTCTCTATGGTTTGTTTCCTCTTCTAGTAGCCCTAGGCACAGACTGTGGATAAGAACTTTCTTTGAAAAAGTTTGCCAAGCTTCCAAGAAATAACAAGTTGCCGAAATAGCAGCTAAATTTTTTTCACCCAATCTTGATGATACGTGGTGGAAAAGACAATTACACAAATCCCACTTGGCTCACCAAATTTTGTTCTTCTAGTTTGAAGTGTTCGTTTACACGAGCAGTTTATATATTTAGGTTTCCCTCTGTTCTCTCCTATATAGATAGATGAATTTGGAACAGTAAATTCAACATGGTTTGTAGTAGCTCTTTGAAACTTGACAAAATAAAGGAGTTCTCGGTTTTGTCTCTAAGGTTTGTTTCCTTTTCAAGTAGCCCTAGGCACAGACTGTGGAAAAGCAATTTGATTTAGAGGGGTTGCCAAGTCTAAGAAATAACGAGTTACCGAAATACCAGCAAATACTTTTTCAGCCAATCTTGACGATACGTGTTGGTAATGATCAGTGCACAAATCCCACCTTCTCACCAAATTTTGTTCTTCTATGTTGAAGCGTTCGTCTACAGTAGCAATTTTTATATTATGTTTCACTATGTTCTCTCCTATATAGATAGATGATTTTGGAACTGTAAATCCAACATAGTTTGTAGTAGTTCTTGGAAACTTGACAAAATAAAGGAGTTATCAGTTTTATCTCTATGCTAGTTTCATCTTCAAGTAGCCCTAGGCACAGACTGTGGAAGAGTACTTTCATTGAGAAGGGTTGCAAAGCTTCTAAGAAATAACGAGTTTCCGAAATACCAGCAAAAATTTTTTCACCCAATCTTGATGATACGTGGTGGTAAAGACAAGTACACAAATCCCACTTGGCTCTCCAAATTTTGTTCTTCTAGTTTGAAGTGTTCGTTTACACTAGCAGTTTATATTTTTAGGTTTTTCTCTGTTCTCTCCTACATTCAGAGATGAATTTGGAACTCTAAATCCAACATGTTTTGTATTAGCTCTTTGAAACTTGACACAATAAAGGAGTTCTCAGTTTTGTCTCTATGGTTTGTTTCCTCTTCTAGTAGCCCTAGGCACAACTGTAGAAAAGCACGTTCATTGAGAGTTGTTGCCAAACTTCTAAGAAATGTCGATTTCCGAAATACCAGCAAATATTTATTCACCCAATCTTGATGATACTTTGCAGTAATGATCAGTACAAAAATCCCACTTGGCGCACCAAATTTTGTTCTTTTAAGTTGAAGCTTTCTTCTACAGTAGTCATTTTTATATTTAGGTTTCCCTCTGTTCTCTCCTATATAGATAGATGAATTTGGAACTCTAAATCCAACATGGTTTGTAGCTGCTCTTTGAAACTTGACAAAATAAAGGAGTTCTCACTTTTGTCTCTATGGTTTGTTTCCTCTTCAAGTAGCCATATGCAGAGACTGTGGAAAAGCACTTTCACTGAGAGGGGTTTCCAAGCTTCTAAGAAATAATGAGTTTCCGAAATACCAGCAAATATTTTTTACCCAGTCTTGACGATACCTGGTGGTAATGATCAGTGCACAAATCCCACTTGACTCACCAAATTATGTTCTTCAAAGTTGAAGCGTTCGTTTTCAGTAGCATTTTTTATTTTTAGGTTTCAATCTGTTCTCTCCTATATAGTTAGATGAATTTGGAACTCTAAATCCAACATGGTTTGTAGTAGCTCTTTGAAACTTGACAAAATAAAGGAGTTCTCAGTTTTGTTTCTATTGTTTGTTTCCTCTTCAAGTAGCCCTAGGCACAGACTGTGGAAAAGCACTTTCATTGAGAAGGGTTGCCAAGCTTCTAAGAAATGTCGATTTCTGAAATACCAGCAAATATTTTTCACGCAATCTTGATGATACTTGGTGGTAATGATCAGTACACAAATCCACTAGGCTCACCAAAGTTTGTTCTTCTATGTTGAAGCGTTCTTCTACAGTAGCAGTTTTTGTATTTAGGTTTCCCTCTGTTCTCTCCTATATAGATAGATGAATTTGGAACTCTAAATCCAACATTGTTTGTAGTGGCTCCTTGAAACTTCTCAAAATAAAGTCGTTCTGAGTTTTGTATCTATGGTTTCTTTTCTCTTAACGTAGCCCTAGGCACAGACTGTGGAAAAGCAATTTCATTGAGAGGGGTTGCCAAGCTTCTAAGAAATAACGAGATTCCGACATACCAGCAAATATTTTTTCACCCAATCTTGATGGTACTTGGCAGTAATGGTCTGTACACAATTCCCACTTGGCTCAACAAATTTAGCTCTTCTAATTTGAAGTGATCGTCTACAGTAGTAGTTTTTATATTTAGGTTCCCTCTATTCTCTCATATATAGATAGAAGAATTTGGAACTCTAAATCCAACATGGTTTGTAGTAGCTCTTTGAAACTTGACAAAATAAAGGAGTTCTCAGTTTTGTCTCTGTGGTTTGTTTCCTCTTCAAGTAGCCCTAGGCACAGACTGTGGAAAAGCACTTTCATTGAGAGGGGTTGCCAAGCTTCTATGAAATAACGAGTTTCCGAAATACCAGCAAATATTTTTTCACCCAATCTTGATGATACGTGGTGGTAATGATCACTGCACAAATCCCTCTTGGCTCACCAAATTTTGTTCTTCTATGTTGAAGCGTTCGTTTACAGTAGCAGTTTATATTTTTAGGTATCCCTCTCTTCTCTCCTATATAGATAGATGAATTTGGAACACTAAATCCAACATGGTTTGTAGTAGCTCTTTGAAACTTGACAAAATAAAGGAGTTCTCAGTTTTGTCTCTGTGGTTTGTTTCCTCTTCAAGTACCCGTAAGCAGAGACTGTGGAAAAGCACTTTCATTGAAAGGGGTTGCCAAGCTTCCAAGAAATTAAGAGTTTCCGAAGTACCAGCAAATATTTTTTGACCCCATCTTGATGATACGTGGTGGTAATGACGAGTACACGAATCCCACTTGGTTAACAAAATTTTTTTCTTCTAGGTTGAAGCGTTCGTTTACAGTAGCAGTTTTTATTTTTAGGTTTCACTCTGTTCACTTCTGTATAGATAGATGAATTTGGAACTCCAAATCCAACATGGTTTTAGTAGCTTTTGAAACTTGACAAAAATGTAGTTCTCAGTTTTGTCTCTATGGTTTGTTTCCTCTTCAAGTAGCCCTAAGCAGAGACTGTGGAAAAGCACTTTCATTGAAAGGGGTTGCAAAGCTCCCTGGAAATTATGAGTTTCCGAAATACAAACAAGTATTTTATCACCCAATCTGGATGACACGTGGTGGTAATGACAAGTACACAAATGCAACTTGGTTCACCAAATTTTGTTCTTCTAGGTTGAAGCGTTTGTTTAGAGTAGCAGTTTTTATTTTTAGGTTTCACTCTGTTCTCTCCTATATAGATAGATGAATTTGGAACTGTAAATCCAACATGGTTTGTAGTAGCTCTTTGAAACTTGACAAAATAAAGGAGTTCTCAATTTTTTCTCTATGGTTTGTTTCCTCTTCAAGTAGTCCTAGGCACAGACTGTGGAAAAGCACTTTGATTGAGAGGAGTTGCCAAGCTTCTAAGAAATAACGAGTTTCCAAAATACCAGCAAATATTTTTTCACCCAATGTTGATGATACTTGGTGGTAATGATCAGTACACAAATCCCACCTGGCTCACCAAATTTTGTTCTTCTAGGTTGAAACGTTCGTCTACAGTAGCACTTTTTATATTTAGGTTGCCCTCTGTTCTCTCCTATATAGATAGATGAATTTAGAACTCTAAATCCAACATGGTTTGTAGTAGCTCTTTGAAACTTGACAAAATAAAGGAGTTCTCAGTTTTGGCTCTGTGGTTTGTTTCCTCTTCAAGTAGACCTAGGCACAGACTTTGGAAAGCACTTTCATTGTGAGGGGTTGCCAAGCTTCTATGAAATAACGAGTTTCCGAAATACCAGCAGATATTTTTTCACCCAATCTTGATGATACTTGGTGGTAATGATCAGTACACAAATCAAACTTGACTCAGCAAATTTTGTTCTCCTAGGTTGAAGCATTCGTCTAGAGTAGCAGTTTTTATATTTAGGTTTCACTCTGTTCTCTCCTATACAGATATATGAATTTGGAACTCTAAATCCAACATGGTTCGTAGTAGCTCTTTGAAACTTGACAAAACAAAGGAGTTCTCAATTTTTTCTCTATGGTTTGTTTCCTCTTGAAGTAGACTTAGGCACGGACTGTGGAAAAGCAATTTCTTTGAAAGGGGTTGGCAAGCTTCCCAGAAATTACGAGTTTCCGAAACACCAGCAAATATTTTTTCACTCAATTTTGATGATACATGGTGGTAATGACAAGTACACAAATCCCACGTGTCTCACCAAATTTTGTTCTTCTAGGTTGAAGCGTTCGTTTACAGTAGCAGTTTTTATTTTTAGGTTTCACGCTGTTCCCTCCTATATAGATAGATGAATTTGGAACTCTAAATCCAACATGGTTTGTAGTAGCTCTTTGAAACTTGACAAAATAACGGAGTTATCAGTTTTGTCTATTGTTTGTTTCCTCTTCAAGTAGCCCTAGGCACAGACTGTAGAAAAGCACTTTCAGTGCGAGGTTTTGCCAAGCTTCTAAGAAATAACGAGATTCCGAAATACCAGCAAATATTTTTTCACCCAATCTTGATGATACTTGGTGGTAATGATCAGTACACAAATCACACTTGGCTCAACAAATTTTTTTCTTCTAGGTTGAAGCGTTGTTCTACAGTAGCAGTTTTTATATTTAGGTTTCCTCTTTTCTCTCCTATATACATAGATGAATTTGGAACTCTAAATCAAACATGGTTTCTAGTAGCTCTTGAAAATTGACAAAAATGTAGTTCTCAGTTTTGTCTCTATGGTTTGTTTCCTCTTCATGTAGTCCTAAGCAGAGACTCTGGAAAAGCAATTTCATTGAAAGGGTTTGGAAAGCTTCCCAGAAATTACGAGTTTCCGAAACAACCAGCAAATATTTTTTCACTCAATTTTGATGATACATGGTGGTAACGACAAGTACACAAATCCCACGTGGCTCACCAAATTTTGTTCTTCTAGGTTGAAGCGTTCGTTACAGTAGCAGTTTTTATTTTTAGGTTTCACGCTGTTCCCTCCTATATAGATAGATGAATTTGGAACTCTAAATCCAACATGGTTTGTAGTAGCTCTTTGAAACTTGACAAAATAACGGAGTTATCAGTTTTGTCTATTGTTTGTTTCCTCTTCAAGTAGCCCTAGGCACAGACTGTAGAAAAGCACTTTCAGTGCGAGGGGTTGCCAAGCTTCTAAGAAATAACGAGTTTCCGAAATACCAGCAAATATTTTTTCACCCAATCTTGATGATACATGGTGGTAATGATCAGTACACAAATCCCACTTGGCTCATCAAATTTTGTTCTTCTAGGTTGAAGCGTTCGTCTACAGTAGCAGTTTTTATATGTAGTTTTCCCTCTGTTCTCTCCTATAGAGATACATGATTTTGGAAGTCTAAATCCAACATGGTTTGTAGTAGCTCTTAGAAACTTGACAAAAAAGGAGTTCTCAGTTTTGTGTCTATGGTTTGTTTCCTCTTTATGTAGTCCTAAGCAGAGACTCTGGAAAAGCAATTTCATTGAAAGGGGCTGCCAAGCTTCTAACAAATAACAAGTTTCTGAAATACCAGCAAATATTTTTTCACCCAATCTTGATGATACTTGGTGGTAATGATCAGTACACAAATGCCACTTGGCTCATCAAATTTTGTTCTTCTAGGTTGAAGCGTTCGTCTATAGTAGCAGTTTTTATTTTTAGGTTTCAAGCTGTTCCCTCCTATATAGATAGATGAATTTGGAATTCTAAATCCAACAAGGTTTGTAGTAGCTCTTTGAAACTTGTCAAAATAAAGGAGTTCTCAATTTTGTCTCTATGGTTTGTTTTCTTTTCAAGAAACCCTAGGCACAGACTGTGGAAAAGCACTTTCATTGAAAGGGGTTGCCAAGCTTCTAAGAAATTACGAGTTTCCGAAATACCAGCAAATATTATTTCACCCAATCTGGATGATACGTGGTGGTAATGACAGGTACACAAATCCCACTTGCCTCACCAAATTTTGTTCTTCTAGGTTGAAGCATTCGTCTAGAATAGCAGTTTTTATTTTTAGGTTTCACTCTGTTCTCTTTTATATCGATAGATGAATTTGGAACTCTAAATCCAACTTGGTATGTAGTATCTCTTTGAAACTTGACAAATTAAAGGCGTTCTCAGTTTTGTCTCCATGGTTTGTTTCCTCTTCAGGTAGCCCTAGACACAGACTGTGGAAAAGCACTTTCATTGAGAGGGGTTGCCAAGCTTTTAAGAAATAACAAGTTTCCGAAATACCCGCAAATAATTTTTCACCCAATCTTGATGATCCTTGGTGGTAATGATCAGTACAAAAATCCCACTTGGCTCACCAAATTTTGTTCTTCTAGGTTGAAGCGTTCGTACAGTAGCAGTTTTTATATTTAGGTTTCACACTGTTCTCTCCTATACAGATACATGTATTTGGAACTCTAAATCCAACATGGTTCTTAGTAGCTCTTTGAAACTTGACAAAATAAAGGAGTTCTCAGTTTTTTCTCTATGGTTTCTTTCCTCTTCAAGTAGACTTAGGCACAGACTGTGGAAAAGCACTTTCATTAGAGGGGTTGCCAAGCTTCTAAGAAATAACGAGTTTCCGAAATACCAGCAAAATATTTTTTCACCCAATCTTGATGATACTTGGTGGTAATGATCGGTACACAAATCCCACTTGGCTCACCAAATTTTGTTCTTCTAGTTGAACGTTCTTTTACAGTAGCAGTTTATATTTTAGGGTTCCCTCTGTTCTCTCCTATATAGATAGATGAATTTGGAACTCTAAATCCAACATGGTTTGTAGTAGCTCTTTGAAACTTGACAAAATAACGGAGTTATCAGTGTTGTCTATGGTTTGTTTCCTCTTCAAGTAGCCCTAGGCACAGACTGTAGAAAAGCACTTCAGTGAGAGGGGTTGCCAAGCTTTTAAGAAATAACGAGTTTCCGAAATACCAGCAAATATTTTTCACCCAATCTTGATGATACTTGGTGGTAATGATCAGTACACAAATCACGCTTGGCTCAACAAATTTTTTTCTTCTAGGTTGAAGCGTTCGTCTACAGTAGCAGTTTTTATATTTAGATTTCCTCTTTTCTCTCCTATATACATAGATGAATTTGGAACTCTAATCCAACATGGTTTCTAGTAGCTCTTTGAAACGTGACAAAATAAAGCTGTTCTCAGTTTTTCTCTATGGTTTGTTTCCACTTCAAGTACCCCTAGGCACACACTGTGGAAAAGCACTTTCATTGAGAGGGGTTGGCAAGCTTCTAAGAAATAACGAGTTTCCGAAATACCAGCAAATACTTTTTCACCCAATATTGATGATACGTGGTGGTAATGATCAGTACACAAATCCCACTTGGCTCACCAAATTGTGTTCTTCTAGGTTGAAGCATTCGTCTACAGTAGCAGTTTTTATATGTAGGTTTCACTCTGTTCTCACTTATATAGATAGAATGAATTTGGAACTCTAAATCCGACAAGGTTTGTAGTAGCTCTTTGAAACTTGACAAAAAAGGAGCTCTCAGTTTTGTCTCTATGGTTTGTTTCCTCTTCATGTAGTCCTAAGCAGAGACTCTGGAAAAGTAATTTCATTGAAAGGGTTTGGCAAGCTTCCCAGAAATTACGAGTTTCCGAAACACCAGCAAATATTTTTTCACTCAATTTTGATGATACATGGTGGTAACGACAAGTACACAAATCCCACGTGGCTCACCAAATTTTGTTCTTCTAGGTTGAAGCGTTCGTTTACAGTAGCAGTTTTTATTTTTAGGTTTCACGCTGTTCCCTCCTATATAGATAGATGAATTTGGAACTCTAAATCCAACATGGTTTGTAGTAGCTCTTTGAAACTTGACAAAATAACGGAGTTATCAGTTTTGTCTATTGTTTGTTTCCTCTTCAAGTAGCCCTAAGCACAGACTGTAGAAAAGCACTTTCAGTGCGAGGGGTTGCCAAGCTTCTAAGAAATAACGAGTTTCCGAAATACCAGCAAATATTTTTTCACCCAATCTTGATGATACATGGTGGTAATGATCAGTACACAAATCCCACTTGGCTCATCAAATTTTGTTCTTCTAGGTTGAAGCGTTCGTCTACAGTAGCAGTTTTTATATGTAGTTTCCCTCTGTTCTCTCCTATAGAGATACATGATTTTGGAAGTCTAAATCCAACATGGTTTGTAGTAGCTCTTAGAAACTTGACAAAAAAGGAGTTCTCAGTTTTGTGTCTATGGTTTGTTTCCTCTTTATGTAGTCCTAAGCAGAGACTCTGGAAAAGCAATTTCATTGAAAGGGGCTGCCAAGCTTCTAACAAATAACAAGTTTCTGAAATACCAGCAAATATTTTTTCACCCAATCTTGATGATACTTGGTGTGTTGATCAGTACACAAATGCCACTTGGCTCATCAAATTTTGTTCTTCTAGGTTGAAGCGTTCGTCTAGTAGCAGTTTTTATTTTTAGGTTTCAAGCTGTTTCCCTCCTATATAGAGTAGATGAATTTGGAATTCTAAATCCAACAAGGTTTGTAGTAGCTCTTTGAAACTTGTCAAAATAAAGGAGTTCTCAATTTTGTCTCTATGGTTGTTTTCTTTTCAAGTAACCCTAGGCAAAGACTGTGGAAAAGCACTTTCATTGAAAGGGGTTGCCAAGCTTCTTAGAAATTACGAGTTTCCGAAATACCAGCAAATATTATTTCACCCAATCTGGATGATACGTGGTGGTAATGACAGGTACACAAATCCCACTTGCATCACCAAAATTTTGTTCTTCTAGGTTGAAGCATTCGTCTAGAATAGCAGTTTTTATTTTTAGGTTTCACTCTGTTCTCTTTTATATCGATAGATGAATTTGGAACTCTAAATCCAACATGGTATGTAGTATCTCTTTGAAACTTGACAAATTAAAGGCGTTCTCAGTTTTGTCTCCATGGTTTGTTTCCTCTTCATTTAGCCCTAGACACAGACAGTGGAAAAGCACTTTCATTGAGAGGGGTTGCCAAGCTTTTAAGAAAAACGAGTTTCCGAAATACCCACAAATAATTTTTCACCCAATCTTGATGATCCTTGGTGGTAATGATCAGTACACAAATCCCACTTGGCTCACCAAATTTTGTTCTTCTAGGTTGAAGCGTTCGTACAGTAGCAGTTTTTATATTTAGGTTTCACACTGTTCTCTCCTTTACAGATACATGTATTTGGAACTCTAAATCCAACATGGTTCTTAGTAGCTCTTTGAAACTTGACAAAAATAAAGGAGTTCTCAGTTTTTTCTCTATGGTTTTTTCCTCTTCAAGTAGACTTAGGCACAGACTGTGGAAAAGCACTTTCATTAGATGGGTTGCCAAGCTTCTAACAAATAACGATTTTCTGAAATACCAGCAAATATTTTTTCACCCAATCTTGATGATACTTGGTGGTAATGATCGGTACACAAATCCCACTTGGCTCACCAAATTTTTTTCTTCTAGTTTGAAGCGTTCTTTTACAGTAGCAGTTTATATTTTTAGGGTTCCCTCTGTTCTCTCCTATATAGATAGATGAATTTGGAACTCTAAATCCAACATGGTTTGTAGTAGCTCTTTGAAACTTGACAAAATAACGGAGATATCAGTTTTTGTCTATGGTTTGTTTCCTCTTCAAGTAGCCCTAGGCACAGACTGTAGAAAAGCACTTTCATTGAGAGGGGTTGCCAAGCTTCTAAGAAATAACAAGTTTCCGAAATACCAGCAAATATTTTTCACCCAATCTTGATGATACTTGGTGGTAATGATCAGTACACAAATCCCACTCTGGCTCAACAAATTTTGTTCTTCTAGGTTGAAGCGTTCGTCTAGAGTAGCAGTTTTTATATTTAGGTTTCACTATGTTCTCTCCTATACAGATAGCTGATTTTGGAACTCTAAATCCAACATGGTTTGTAGTAGCTCTTTGAAACTTGACAAAATAAAGCAGTTCTCAGTTTGGCCTCTATGGTTTGTTTCCTCTTCAGGTAGCCCTAGGCACAAACTGTGGAAAAGCACGTTCATTGAGAGGGGCTGCCAAGCTTCTAACAAATAACGAGTTTCTGAAATACCCGCAAATATTTTTTCACCCCATCTTGATGATACTTGGGTGGTAATGATCAGTACACAAATCCCACTTGGCTCATCAAATTTTGTTCTTCTAGGTTGAAGCGTTCGTCTACAGTAGCAGTTTTTATATTTAGGTTTCCCTCTGTTCTCTCCTATATAGATAGATGAATTTGGAACTCTAAATCCAACATGGTTTTTAGTAGCTTTTTGAAACGTGACAAAATAAAGCTGTTCTCAGTTTTTCTCTATGGTTCTCTTGAAGTAGCCCTAGGCACAGACTGGGGAAAAGCACTTTCATTGAGACGGGTTGGCAAGCTTCTAAGAAATAACGAGTTTTGAAATACCAGCAAATACTTTTTCACCCAATAAATGTAGATACGTGGTGGTAATGATCAGTACACAAATCCCACATGGCTCACCAAATTGTGTTCTTCTAGGTTGAAGCTTTCGTCTACAGTAGCAGTTTTTATATGTTGGTTTCACTCAGTTCTCTCTTATATAGATAGATGAATTTAGAAGTCTAAATCCGACATGGTTTGTAGGAGCTCTTTGAAACTTGACAAAATAAAGTAGTTCTCAGTTTTCTCTATGGTTTGTTTTCTCTTCAAGTAGTCCTAAGCACAGACTGTGGAAAAGCACTTTCTTTGAAGGGGTTGCCAAGCTTCCAAGAAATAACGAGTTTCTGAAATACCAGCAAATATTTTTTCACCCAATCTTTATGATACTTGGTGGTAATGATCGGTATACAAATCCAACTTGGCTCACCAAATTTTGTCTTTCTAGGTTGAAGCGTTCATTTACAGTAGCAGTTTATATTATTAGGATTCCCTCTGTTCTCTCCTATATAGATAGATGAATTTGAAACTCTAAATCCAACATGGTTTGTAGTAGCTCTTTGAAACTTGAGAAAATAAAGGAGTTCTCAGTTTTCTCTCTATGGTTTGTTTCCTCTTCAAGTAGCCCTAGCACAGACTGTGGAAAAGCACTTTCATTGAGAGGGGTTGTCAAGCTTCTAACAAATAACGAGTTTCCGAAATACCAGCAAATATTTCTTCACCCAGTCTTGATGATACGTGGTGGTAATGACAAGAACACAAATCCCACTTGGCTCACCAAGTTTTGTTCTTCAAATTTGAAGCGTTCATTTGCAGTAGCAGTTTATGTTTTTAGGGTTCCCTCTGTTCTCTCCTATATAGATAGATTATTTTGGAACTCTAAATCCAACATGGTTTGTAGTAGCTCTTAGAAACTTGACAAAAAAAGGAGTTCTCATTTAGGTCTCTATGGTTTGTTTCCTCTTCATGTAGCCCTAAGCAGAGACTGTGGAAAAGAAATGTTTTGAAAGGGGTTGCCAAGCTTCGAAGAAATTACGAGTTTCCGAAATACCAGCAAATATTTTTTCACCCAATGTTTATGATATATGGTGGTAATGAGAAGTACACAAATCCCACTTGGCTCAAAAAATTTTGTTCTTCTAGGTTGAAGCGTTCGTTTACAGTAGCATTTTTTATTTTTAGGTTTCACTCTGTTCCCTACAATATAGATAGATGAATTTGGAACTCTAAATCCAACATGGTTTGTAGTAGCTCTTTGAAACTTGACAAAATAAAGGAGTTCTCAGTTTCGTCTCTATGGTTTGTTTCCTCTTCAAGTAGCCCTAGGCACAGACTGTGGAAAAGCACTTTCATTGAGAGGGGTTGCCAAGCTTCTAAGAAATAACGAGTTTCTGAAATACCAGCAAATATTTTTTCACCCAATCTTGATGATACTTGGTGGTAATGATCAGTACAAAAATCCCACTTGGCTCACCAAATTTTGTTCTCCTAGGTTGAAGCGTTCGTCTAGAGTAGCAGTTTTTATATTTAGGTTTCACTCTGTTCTCTCCTATACAGATAGATGAATTTGGAAGTCTAAATCCAACATGGTTTGTAGTAGCTCTTTGAAACTTGACAAAATAAAGGAGTTCTCAGTTTTGCCTCTATGGTTTGTTTCCTCTTCAAGTAGCCCTAGCACAGACTGTGGAAAAGCACTTTCATTGAGAGGGGTTGTCAAGCTTCTAACAAATAACGAGTTTCCGAAATACCAGCAAATATTTCTTCACCCAGTGTTGATGATACGTGGTGGTAATGACAAGAACACAAATCCCACTTGACTCACCAAGTTTTGTTCTTCAAATTTGAAGCGTTCGTTTGCAGTAGCAGTTTATGCTTTTAGGGTTCCCTCTGTTCTCTCCTATATAGATAGATTATTTTGGAACTCTTAATCCAACATGGTTTGTAGTAGCTCTTAGAAACTTGACAAAAAAAGGAGTTCTCATTTAGGTCTCTATGGTTTGTTTCCTCTTCATGTAGCCCTAAGCAGAGACTGTGGAAAAGAAATTTCATTGAAAGGGGTTGCCAAGCTTCCAAGAAATTACGAGTTTCCGAAATACCAGCAAATATTTTTTCACCCAATCTTTATGATACATGGTGGTAATGAGAAGTACAAAAATCCCACTTGGCTCACCAAATTTTGTTCTTCTAGGTTGAAGCGTTCGTCTACAGTAGCAGTTTTTATATTTAGGTTTCCCTCTGTTCTCTCCTATATAGATAGATAAATTTTGAACTCTAAATCCTACATGGTTTGTAGTAGCTCTTTGAAACTTGACAAAATAAAGTAGTTCTCAGTTTTGTCTCTGTGGTTTTTTTCCTCTTCAAGTAGCCCTAGGCACAGAATTTGGAAAGCACTTTCATTGTGAGGGGTTGCCAAGCTTCTATGAAATAACGAGTTTCCGAAATACCAGCAGATATTTTTTCACACAATCTTGATGATACTTGGTGGTAATGATCAGTACACAAATCAAACTTGACTCAGCAAATTTTGTTCTCCTAGGTTGAAGCGTTCGTCTAGAGTAGCAGTTTTTATATTTAGGTTTCACTCTGTTCTCTCCTATACAGATAGATGAATTTGGAAGTCTAAATCCAACATGGTTTGTAGTAGCTCTTTGAAACTTGACAAAATAAAGGAGTTCTCAGTTTTGCCTCTATGGTTTGTTTCCTCTTCAAGTAGCCCTAGCACAGACTGTGGAAAAGCACTTTCATTGAGAGGGGTTGTCAAGCTTCTAACAAATAACGAGTTTCCGAAATACCAGCAAATATTTCTTCACCCAGTGTTGATGATACGTGGTGGTAATGACAAGAACACAAATCCCACTTGACTCACCAAGTTTTGTTCTTCAAATTTGAAGCGTTCGTTTGCAGTAGCAGTTTATGCTTTTAGGGTTCCCTCTGTTCTCTCCTATATAGATAGATTATTTTGGAACTCTTAATCCAACATGGTTTGTAGTAGCTCTTAGAAACTTGACAAAAAAAGGAGTTCTCATTTAGGTCTCTATGGTTTGTTTCCTCTTCATGTAGCCCTAAGCAGAGACTGTGGAAAAGAAATTTCATTGAAAGGGGTTGCCAAGCTTCCAAGAAATTACGAGTTTCCGAAATACCAGCAAATATTTTTTCACCCAATCTTTATGATACATGGTGGTAATGAGAAGTACAAAAATCCCACTTGGCTCACCAAATTTTGTTCTTCTAGGTTGAAGCGTTCGTCTACAGTAGCAGTTTTTATATTTAGGTTTCCCTCTGTTCTCTCCTATATAGATAGATAAATTTTGAACTCTAAATCCTACATGGTTTGTAGTAGCTCTTTGAAACTTGACAAAATAAAGTAGTTCTCAGTTTTGTCTCTGTGGTTTTTTTCCTCTTCAAGTAGCCCTAGGCACAGAATTTGGAAAGCACTTTCATTGTGAGGGGTTGCCAAGCTTCTATGAAATAACGAGTTTCCGAAATACCAGCAGATATTTTTTCACACAATCTTGATGATACTTGGTGGTAATGATCAGTACACAAATCAAACTTGACTCAGCAAATTTTGTTCTCCTAGGTTGAAGCGTTCGTCTAGAGTAGCAGTTTTTATATTTAGGTTTCACTCTGTTCTCTCCTATACAGATAGATGAATTTGGAAGTCTAAATCCAACATGGTTTGTAGTAGCTCTTTGAAACTTGACAAAATAAAGTAGTTCTCAGTTTTCCCTCTATGGTTTGTTTCCTCTTCAAGTAGTCCTAGGCAAAAACTGTGGAAAAGCACTTTCATTGAGAGGGGCTGCCAAGCTTCTAACAAATAACGAGTTTCTGAAATACCTGCAAATATTTTTTCACCCAATCTTGATGATACTTATTGCTAATGATCAGTACACAAACGCCACTTGGCTCATCAAATTTTGTTCTTCTAGGTTGAAGCGTTCGTCTACAGTAGCAGTTTTTATTTTTAGGTTTCAAGCTGTTCCCTCCTATATAGATAGATGAATTTGGAATTCTAAATCCAACAAGGTTTGAAGTAGCTCTTTGAAACTTGTCAAAATAAAGGAGTTCTCAGTTTTGTCTCTATGGTTTGTTTCCTCTTCAAGTAACCCTAGGCACAGACTGTGGAAAAGCACTTTCACTGAAAGGGGTTGCCAACCTTCTTAGAAATTACGAGTTTCCGAAATACCAGCAAATATTGTTTCACCCAATCTGGATGATACGTGGTGGTAATGACAGGTACACAAATCCCACTTGCCTCACCAAATTTTGTTCTTCTAGGTTGTAGTGTTCGTTTACAGTAGCAGTTTTTATTTTTAGGCTTCACTCTGTTATCTTTTATATAGATAAATGAATTTGGAAGTATAAATCCAACATGGTTTGTAGTAGCTCTTTGAAACTTGACAAAATAAAGAAGTTCTCAGTTTCGTCTCTATGGTTTGTTTCCTCTTCAAATAGCCCTAGGCACAGACTGTGGAAAAGCACTTTCATTGAGAGGGGTTGCCAAGCTTCTAAGAAATAACGAGTTTCTGAAATACAAGCAAATATTTTTTCACCCAATCTTGATGATACGTGGTGGTAATGATAAGTACAAAAATCCCACTTGGCTCACCAAATTTTGTTCTACTAGGTTGAAGCGTTCGTCTACAGTAGCAGTTTTTATATTTAGGTTTCCCTCTGTTCTCTCCTATATAGATAGATAAATTTTGAACTCTAAATCCTACATGGTTTGTAGTAGCTCTTTGAAACTTGACAAAATAAAGTAGTTCTCAGTTTTGTCTCTGTGGTTTTTTTCCTCTTCAAGTAGCCCTAGGCACAGAATTTGGAAAGCACTTTCATTGTGAGGGGTTGCCAAGCTTCTATGAAATAACGAGTTTCCGAAATACCAGCAGATATTTTTTCACCCAATCTTGATGATACTTGGTGGTAATGATCAGTACACAAATCAAACTTGACTCAGCAAATTTTGTTCTCCTAGGTTGAAGCGTTCGTCTAGAGTAGCAGTTTTTATATTTAGGTTTCACTCTGTTCTCTCCTATACAGATAGATGAATTTGGAAGTCTAAATCCAACATGGTTTGTAGTAGCTCTTTGAAACTTGACAAAATAAAGGAGTTCTCAGTTTTGCCTCTATGGTTTGTTTCCTCTTCAAGTAGTCCTAGGCAAAAACTGTGGAAAAGCACTTTCATTGAGAGGGGCTTCCAAGCTTCTAACAAATAACGAGTTTCTGAAATACCAGCAAATATTTTTTCACCCAATCTTGATGATACTTGGTGGTAATGATCAGTACACAAATCCCACTTGGCTCATCAAATTTTGTTCTTCTAGGTTGAAGCGTTCGTCTACAGTAGCAGTTTTTATATGTAGGTTTCCCTCTGTTCTCACCTATATAGATAGATGATATTGGAAGTCTAAATCCAACATGGTTTGTAGTAGCTCTTAGAAACTTGACAAAAAAGGAGTTCTCAGTTTTGTCTCTATGGTTTGTTTCCTCTTCATGTAGTCCTAAGCAGAGACTCTGGAAAAGCAATTTCATTGAAAGGGTTTGGCAAGCTTCCCAGAAATTACGAGTTTCCGAAACACCAGCAAATATTTTTTCACTCAATTTTGATGATACATGGTGGTAATGACAAGTACACAAATCCAACGTGGCTCACCAAATTTTGTTCTTCTAGGTGGAAGCGTTTATTTACAGTAGCAGTTTATATTTTTAGGTTCCACGCTGTTCCCTCCTATATAGATAGATGAATTTGGAACTCTAAATCCAACATGGTTTCTAGTAGCTCTTTGAAACTTGTCAAAATAAAGGAGTTCTCAGTTTTGTCTCCATGGTTTGTTTTCTTTTCAAGTAGCCCTAGGCACAGACTGTGGAAAAGCACTTTCATTAGAGGTGTTGCAAGGCTTCTAAGAAATAATGAGTTTCCGAAATTCCAGCAAATATTTTTTCACCCAATCTGGATGATATGTGGAGGTAATGACAGGTACACAAATCCCACTTGCCTCACCAAATTTTGTTCTTTAGGTTGAATTGTTCGTTTATTGTAGCAGTTTTTATTTTTAGGTTTCACTGTGTTCTCTTTTATATACATAGATGAATTTGGAACTCTAAATCCAACCTGGTGTGTAGTAGCTCTTTGAAACTTGACAAACTAAAGGAGTTCTCAGTTTTGTCTCTATGGTTTGTTTCCTCTTCAGGTAGCCCTAGGCACAGACTGTGGAAAAGCACTTTCATTGAGAAGGGTTGCCAAGCTTTTAAGAAATAACGAATTTCTGAAATACCAGCAAATAATTTTTCACCCAATCTTGATGATCCTTGGTGGTAATCATCAGTACACAAATCCCACTTGGCTCACCAAATTTTGTTCTTCTAGGTTGAAGCGTTCGTATACAGTAGCAGTTTTTATATTTAGGTTTCACACTGTTCTCTCCTATACAGATATATGTATTTGGAACTCTAAATACAGCATGGTTCGTAGTAGCTCTTTGAATCTTGACAAAATAAAGGAGTTCTCAGTTTTGTCTCTATGGTTTGTTTCCTCTTCAAGTAGCCCTAGGCACAGACTGTGGAAAAACACTTTCATTAGAGGGGTTGCCAAGCTTCTAAGAAATAACGAGTTTCCGAAATACCAGCAAATATTTTTTCACCCAATCTTGATGATACTTGGTGGTAATGATCGGTACACAAATCCCACTTGGCTCACCAAAATTTGTTCTTCTAGTTTGAATCGTTCTTTTACAGTAGCCGTTTATATTTTTAGGGTTCCCTCTGTTCTCTCCTATAAAGATAGATTAATTTGGAACTCTAAATCCAACATGGTTTGTAGTAGCTCTTTGAAACTTGACAAAATAACGGAGTTATCAGTTTTGTCTATGGTTTGTTTCCTCTTCAAGTAGCCCTAAGCACAGACTGTGGAAAAGCACATTCATTGAGAGGGGTTGCCAAGCTTCAAAGAAATAAAGAGTTACCGAAATATCATCAAATATTTTCACCCAATCTTGATGATACTTGGTGGTAATGATCAGTACACAAATCCCACATGGCTCACCAAATTTTGTTCTTCTAGGTTTAAGCGTTCGTCTACAGTAGCAGTTTTTATATTTAGGTTTCCCTCTGTTCTCTCCTATATAGATAGATGAATTTGGAACTCTAAATCCAACATGGTTTGTAGTAGCTCTTTGAAACTTGACAAAATAAAGGAGTTCTCCGTTTTGTCTCTATGTTTGTTTCCTCTTCAAGTAGCCCTAGGCACAGACTGTGGAAAAGCACTTTCATTGAAAGGGGTTGCCAAGCTTCCAAGAAATTACGAGTTTCCGAAATACCATCAAATATTTTATCACCCAATCTTGATGATACTTGGTGGTAATGATCGGTAGACACATCCCACTTGGCTCAACAAAGTTTGTTCTTCTAGGTTGAAGCGTTCGTCTACAGTAGCAGTTTTTATATTTAGGTTACACTCTTTTCTCTCCTATATAGATAGATGAATTTGGAGCACTAAATCCAACATGGTTTGTAGTTGCTCTTTGAAACTTGACAAAATAAAGGAGTTCTCAGTTTTGTCTTTATGGTTTGTATAGTCTACAAGTGGCCCTAAGCAGAGACACTGGAAAAGCAATTTCATTGAAAGGGGTTGCCAAGCTTCCAAGAAATTACGAGTTTCCGAAATACCACCAAATATTTTTTCACCCAATTTTGATGATACATGGTGGTAATGACAAGTACACAAATCCCACGTGGCTCACCAAATTTTGTTCTTCTAGGTTGAAGCGTTCGTTTACAGTAGCAGTTTTTATTTTTAGGTTTCACTCTGTTCCCTCTTATATGGATAGATGAATTTGGAACTCTAAATCCAACATGGTTTGTAGTAGCTCTTTGAAACTTGACAAAATAAAGGAGTTCTCAGTTTTGTCTCCATGGTTTGTTTTCTTTTCAAGTAGCCCTAGGCACAGACTGTGGAAAAGAAATTTCATTGAAAGGGGTTGCCAAGCTTCTAAGAAATAAGGAGTTAAAGAAATACCATCAAATATTTTCACCCAATCTGGATGATACGTGGAGGTAATGACAGGTACACAAATCCCACTTGCCTCACCAAATTTTGTTCTTCTAGGTTGAAGCGTTCGTTTATTGTAGCAGTTTTTATATTTAGGTTTCCCTCTGTTCTCTCCTATATAGATAGATGAATTTGGAACTCTAAATCCAAATTGGTTTGTAGTAGCCCTTTGAAACTTGACAAAATAAAGGAGTTCTCAGTTTTGTCTCTATGGTTTGTTTCCTCTTCAAGTAGCCCTAGGCACAGACTGTGGAAAAGCACTTTATTGAGAGGGGTTGCCAAGCTTCTAAGAAATAGAGATTTACCGAAATACCATCAAATATTTTCACCCAATCTTGATGATACTTGGTGGTAATGATCAGTACACAACTCCCATATGGCTCACCAAATTTTGTTCTTCTAGGTTTAAGCGTTCGTCTACAGTAGCAGTTTTTATATTTAGGTTTCCCTCTGTTCTCTCCTATATAGATAGATGAATTTGGAACTCTAAATCCAACATGGTTTGTACTAGCTCTTTGAAACTTGACAAAAAAAGTAGTGCTCAATTTTGTCTCTATGATTTGTTTCCTCTTCAATTAGCCCAGACAGAGACTGTGGAAAAGCACTTTCATTGAAAGGCTCTCCCAAGCTCCCAATAAATTACGGGATTGAGAAATACCAGCAAATATTTTTTCACCCAATCTTGATTATACTTGGTGGTAATGAGAAGTACAAAAATCCCACTTGGCTCACCAAATTTTGTTCTTCTAGGTTGAAGCGTTCGTCTACAGTAGCAGTTTTTATATTTAGGTTTCCCTCTGTTCTCTCCTATATAGATAGATAAATTTTGAACTCTAAATCCTACATGGTTTGTAGTAGCTCTTTGAAACTTGACAAAATAAAGTAGTTCTCAGTTTTGTCTCTGTGGTTTTTTTCCTCTTCAAGTAGCCCTAGGCACAGAATTTGGAAAGCACTTTCATTGTGAGGGGTTGCCAAGCTTCTATGAAATAACGAGTTTCCGAAATACCAGCAGATATTTGTTCACACAATCTTGATGATACTTGGTGGTAATGATCAGTACACAAATCAAACTTGACTCAGCAAATTTTGTTCTCCTATGTTGAAGCGTTCGTCTAGAGTAGCAGTTTTTATATTTAGGTTTCACTCTGTTCTCTCCTATACAGATAGATGAATTTGGAAGTCTAAATCCAACATGGTTTGTAGTAGCTCTTTGAAACTTGACAAAATAAAGTAGTTCTCAGTTTTGCCTCTATGGTTTGTTTCCTCTTCAAGTAGTCCTAGGCAAAAACTGTGGAAAAGCACTTTCATTGAGAGGGGCTGCCAAGCTTCTAACAAATAACGAGTTTCTGAAATACCAGCAAATATTTTTTCACCCAATCTTGATGATACTTATTGCTAATGATCAGTACACAAATGCCACTTGGCTCATCAAATTTTGTTCTTCTAGGTTGAAGCGTTCGTCTACAGTAGTAGTTTTTATTTTTAGGTTTCAAGCTGTTCCCTCCTATATAGATAGATGAATTTGGAATTCTAAATCCAACAAGGTTTGTAGTAGCTCTTTGAAACTTGTCAAAATAAAGGAGTTCTCAGTTTTGTCTCTATGGTTTGTTTCCTCTTCAAGTAACCCTAGGCACAGACTGTGGAAAAGCACTTTCACTGAAAGGGGTTGCCAAGCTTCTTAGAAATTACGAGTTTCCGAAATACCAGCAAATATTGTTTCACCCAATCTGGATGATACGTGGTGGTAATGACAGGTACACAAATCCCACTTGCCTCACCAAATTTTGTTCTTCTAGGTTGTAGTGTTCGTTTACAGTAGCAGTTTTTATTTTTAGGCTTCACTCTGTTGTCTTTTATATAGATAAATGAATTTTTAAGTATAAATCCAACATGGTTTGTAGTAGCTCTTTGAAACTTGACAAAATAAAGAAGTTCTCAGTTTCGTCTCTATGGTTTGTTTCCTCTTCAAATAGCCCTAGGCACAGACTGTGGAAAAGCACTTTCATTGAGAGGGGTTGCCAAGCTTCTAAGAAATAACGAGTTTCTGAAATACAAGCAAATATTTTTTCACCCAATCTTGATGATACGTGGTGGTAATGATAAGTACAAAAATCCCACTTGGCTCACCTAATTTTGTTCTTCTAGGTTGAAGCGTTCGTCTACAGTAGCAGTTTTTATATTTAGGTTTCCGTCTGTTCTCTCCTATATAGATAGATAAATTTTGAACTCTAAATCCTACATGGTTTGTAGTAGCTCTTTGAAACTTGACAAAATAAAGTAGTTCTCAGTTTTGTCTCTGTGGTTTTTTTCCTCTTCAAGTAGCCCTAGGCACAGAATTTGGAAAGCACTTTCATTGTGAGGGGTTGCCAAGCTTCTATGAAATAACGAGTTTCCGAAATACCAGCAGATATTTTTTCACCCAATCTTGATGATACTTGGTGGTAATGATCAGTACACAAATCAAACTTGACTCAGCAAATTTTGTTCTTTTAGGTTGAAGCGTTCGTCTAGAGTAGCAGTTTTTATATTTAGGTTTCACTCTGTTCTCTCCTATACAGATAGATGAATTTGGAAGTCTAAATCCAACATGGTTTGTAGTAGCTCTTTGAAACTTGACAAAATAAAGGAGTTCTCAGTTTTGCCTCTATGGTTTGTTTCCTCTTCAAGTAGTCCTAGGCAAAAACTGTGGAAAAGCACTTTCATTGAGAGGGGCTTCCAAGCTTCTAACAAATAACGAGTTTCTGAAATACCAGCAAATATTTTTTCACCCAAACTTGATGATACTTGGTGGTAATGATCAGTACACAAATCCCACTTGGCTCATCAAATTTTGTTCTTCTAGGTTGAAGCGTTCGTCTACAGTAGCAGTTTTTATATGTAGGTTTCCCTCTGTTCTCACCTATATAGATAGATGATATTGGAAGTCTAAATCCAACATGGTTTGTAGTAGCTCTTAGAAACTTGACAAAAAAGGAGTTCTCAGTTTTGTCTCTATGGTTTGTTTCCTCTTCATGTAGTCCTAAGCAGAGACTCTGGAAAAGCAATTTCATTGAAAGGGTTTGGCAAGCTTCCCAGAAATTACGAGTTTCCGAAACACCAGCAAATATTTTTTCACTCAATTTTGATGATACATGGTGGTAATGACAAGTACACAAATCCAACGTGGCTCACCAAATTTTGTTCTTCTAGGTGGAAGCGTTTATTTACAGTAGCAGTTTATATTTTTAGGTTCCACGCTGTTCCCTCCTATATAGATAGATGAATTTGGAACTCTAAATCCAACATGGTTTCTAGTAGCTCTTTGAAACTTGTCAAAATAAAGGAGTTCTCAATTTTGTCTCTATGGTTTGTTTTCTTTTCAAGTAGCCCTAGGCACAGACTGTGGAAAAGCACTTTCATTAGAGGTGTTGCAAGGCTTCTAAGAAATAATGAGTTTCCGAAATTCCAGCAAATATTTTTTTCACCCAATCTGGATGATATGTGGAGGTAATGACAGGTACACAAATCCCACTTGCCTCACCAAATTTTGTTCTTTAGGTTGAATTGTTCGTTTATTGTAGCAGTTTTTATTTTTAGGTTTCACTGTGTTCTCTTTTATATACATAGATGAATTTGGAACTCTAAATCCAACCTGGTGTGTAGTAGCTCTTTGAAACTTGACAAACTAAAGGAGTTCTCAGTTTTGTCTCTATGGTTTGTTTCCTCTTCAGGTAGCCCTAGGCACAGACTGTGGAAAAGCACTTTCATTGAGAAGGGTTGCCAAGCTTTTAAGAAATAACGAATTTCTGAAATACCAGCAAATAATTTTTCACCCAATCTTGATGATCCTTGGTGGTAATCATCAGTACACAAATCCCACTTGGCTCACCAAATTTTGTTCTTCTAGGTTGAAGCGTTCGTATACAGTAGCAGTTTTTATATTTAGGTTTCACACTGTTCTCTCCTATACAGATATATGTATTTGGAACTCTAAATACAGCATGGTTCGTAGTAGCTCTTTGAATCTTGACAAAATAAAGGAGTTCTCAGTTTTGTCTCTATGGTTTGTTTCCTCTTCAAGTAGCCCTAGGCACAGACTGTGGAAAAACACTTTCATTAGAGGGGTTGCCAAGCTTCTAAGAAATAACGAGTTTCCGAAATACCAGCAAATATTTTTTCACCCAATCTTGATGATACTTGGTGGTAATGATCGGTACACAAATCCCACTTGGCTCACCAAAATTTGTTCTTCTAGATTGAATCGTTCTTTTACAGTAGCCGTTTATATTTTTAGGGTTCCCTCTGTTCTCTCCTATAAAGATAGATTAATTTGGAACTCTAAATCCAACATGGTTTGTAGTAGCTCTTTGAAACTTGACAAAATAACGGAGTTATCAGTTTTGTCTATGGTTTGTTTCCTCTTCAAGTAGCCCTAAGCACAGACTGTGGAAAAGCACATTCATTGAGAGGGGTTGCCAAGCTTCAAAGAAATAAAGAGTTACCGAAATATCATCAAATATTTTCACCCAATCTTGATGATACTTGGTGGTAATGATCAGTACACAAATCCCACATGGCTCACCAAATTTTGTTCTTCTAGGTTTAAGCGTTCGTCTACAGTAGCAGTTTTTATATTTAGGTTTCCCTCTGTTCTCTCCTATATAGATAGATGAATTTGGAACTCTAAATCCAACATGGTTTGTAGTAGCTCTTTGAAACTTGACAAATAAAGGAGTTCTCAGTTTTGTCTCTATGTTTGTTTCCTCTTCAAGTAGCCCTAGGCACAGACTGTGGAAAAGCACTTTCATTGAAAGGGGTTGCCAAGCTTCCAAGAAATTACGAGTTTCCGAAATACCAGCAAATATTTTATCACCCAATCTTGATGATACTTGGTGGTAATGATCGGTAGACACATCCCACTTGGTTCAACAAAGTTTGTTCTTCTAGGTTGAAGCGTTCGTCTACAGTAGCAGTTTTTATATTTAGGTTACACTCTTTTCTCTCCTATATAGATAGATGAATTTGGAGCACTAAATCCAACGTGGTTTGTAGTTGCTCTTTGAAACTTGACAAAATAAAGGAGTTCTCAGTTTTGTCTTTATGGTTTGTATAGTCTACAAGTGGCCCTAAGCAGAGACTCTGGAAAAGCAATTTCATTGAAAGGGGTTGCCAAGCTTCCAAGAAATTACGAGTTTCCGAAATACCACCAAATATTTTTTCACCCAATTTTGATGATACATGGTGGTAATGACAAGTACACAAATCCCACGTGGCTCACCAAATTTTGTTCTTCTAGGTTGAAGCGTTCGTTTACAGTAACAGTTTTTATTTTTAGGTTTCACTCTGTTCCCTCCTATATAGATAGATGAATTTGGAACTCTAAATCCAACATGGTTTGTAGTAGCTCTTTGAAACTTGACAAAATAAAGGAGTTCTCAGTTTTGTCTCCATGGTTTGTTTTCTTTTCAAGTAGCTTTAGGCACAGACTGTGGAAAAGAAATTTCATTGAAAGGGGTTGCCAAGCTTCTAAGAAATAACGAGTTAAAGAAATACCATCAAATATTTTCACCCAATCTGGATGATACGTGGAGGTAATGACAGGTACACAAATCCCACTTGCCTCACAAAATTTTGTTCTTCTAGGTTGAAGCGTTCGTTTATTGTAGCAGTTTTTATATTTAGGTTTCCCTCTGTTCTCTCCTATATAGATAGATGAATTTAAAACTCTAAATCCAAATTGGTTTGTAGTAGCCCTTTGAAACTTGACAAAATAAAGGAGTTCTCAGTTTTGTCTCTATGGTTTGTTTCCTCTTCAAGTAGCCCTAGGCAGAGACTGTGGAAAAGCACTTTATTGAGAGGGGTTGCCAAGCTTCTAAGAAATAGAGAGTTACCGAAATACCATCAAATATTTTCATCCAATCTTGATGATACTTGGTGGTAATGATCAGTACACAAATCCCATATGGCTCACCAAATTTTGTTCTTCTAGGTTTAAGCGTTCGTCTACAGTAGCAGTTTTTATATTTAGGTTTCCCTCTGTTCTCTCCTATATAGATAGATGAATTTGGAACTCTAAATCCAACATGGTTTGTACTAGCTCTTTGAAACTTGACAAAAAAAGTAGTGCTCAATTTTGTCTCTATGATTTGTTTCCTCTTCAATTAGCCCAGACAGAGACTGTGGAAAAGCACTTTCATTGAAAGGCTCTCCCAAGCTCCCAATAAATTACGGGATTGAGAAATACCAGCAAATATTTTTTCACCCAATCTTGATTATACTTGGTGGTAATGACAAGTACACAAATCCCAATTGGCTAACCAAATTTTGTTCTTCTAGGTTGAAGCGTTCGTTTACAGTAGCAATTTTTATTTTTAGGTTTCTCTCTGTTCTCTCCTATATAGATAGATGAATTTGGAACTCTAAATCCAACATGGTTTGTACTAGCTCTTTGAAACTTGACAAAAAAAGTAGTGCTCAATTTTGTCTCTATGATTTGTTTACTCTTCAATTAGCCCAGACAGAGACTGTGGAAAAGCACTTTCATTGAAAGGGGTTCCCAAGCTTCTAAGAAATACTGATTTTCCGAAATACCAGCAAATATTTTTTCACCCAATCTTGATGATACTTGTTGGTAATGATCGGTACACAAATCCCACTTGACTCACCAAATTTTGTTCTTCTAGGTTGAAGCGTTAGTTTACAGTAGCAGTTTATATTTTTAGGTCTCCCTCTGCTCTCTCCTATATAGATAGATGAATTTGGAACTCTAAATCCAACATGGTTTGTAGTAGCTCTTTGAAACTTGACAAAATAAAGGAGTTCTCAGTTTTGTCTCTTTTATGTTTCCTCTTCAAGTAGCCCTAAGCAGAGACTGTGGAAAAGCACTTTCATTGAAAGGGGTTGCCAAGCTTCCAAGACATTACGAGTTTCCGAAATACCAGCAAATATTTTTTGACCCATTAGTTGGTGGTAATGACAAGTACACAAATCCCACTTGGCTCACCAAATTTTGTTCTTCTAGATTGAAGCGTTCGTTGACAGTAGCAGTTTTTATTTTTAGGTTTCACTCTGTTCTCTCCTATATAGATAGATGCATTTGGAACTCTAAAATCAACATGGTTTGTAGTAGCTCTATGAAACTTGACAAAATAAAGGAGTTCCCAGTTTTGTCTCTATGGTTTGTTTCCTCTTCAAGTAGCCCTAAGCACAGACTGTGGAAAAGCACTTTCATTGAGAGGGGTTGTCAAGCTTCTAAGAAATAACAAGTTTCCAACATACCAGCAAATATTTTTTCACCCAATCTTGATGATACTTGGTGGTAATGATCAGTACACAAATCCCACTTGACTCATCAAGTTTGGTTCCTCTAGGTTGAAACGTTCGTTTACAGTAGCAGTTTATATTTTTAGGTGTCCCTCTGTTCTCTCCTACATAGGTAGATGAATTTGGAACTCTAAATCCAACATGGTTTGTAGTAGCTCTTTGAAACTTGACAAAATAATCTAGTTCTCAGTTTTGTCTCTATGATTTGTTTCCTCTTCTATTAGCCCTAAGCAGAGACTGTGGAAAAGCACTTTCATTGAAAGGGGTTGCCAAGCTTCCAAGAAATTAAGTGTTTCCGAAATACCAGCAAACATTTTTTTCACCCAATCTTGATGATACTTGGTGGTAATGATCAGTACACATATCCCACTTGGCTCACCAAATTTTGTTCTTATAAGTTGAAGCGTTCGTTTACAGTAGCAGTTTTTATTTTTAGTTTTCACTCAGATCTCTCCTATATAGATAGATGAATTTGGAACTCTAAATGCAACATGGTTTGTAGTACCTCTTTGAAACTTCATAAAATAAAGGAGTTCTCAGTTTTGTCTCTATGGTTTGATTCCTCTTCAAGTAGCCCTAGGCACAGACTGTGGAAAAGCACTTTCATTGAGAGCGGTTGCCAAGCTTCTAAGAAATAACGAGTGTCCGAAATTCCAGCAAATATTTTTTCACCCAATCTTAATGATACTTGGTGGTAATGACAAGTACACAAATCCCACTTGGCTCACCAAATTTTGTTCTTCTAGGTTGAAGCATTCGTCTACAGTAGCAGTTTTTATATTTACGTTTCACTCTGTTCTCTCTTATATAGATAGATGAATTTGGAACTCTAAATCCAACATGGTTTGTAGTAGCTCTTTGAAACTTTACAAAATGAAGGATTTCTCAGTTTTGTCTTTATGTTTTCTTTCCTCTTCAAGTAGCCCTAGGCACAAACTGTGGAAAAGCACTTTCATTGAGATTGGTTGCCAGGCTTCTAAGAAATAACGAGTTTTCGAAATACCAGCAAATATTTTTTCACCCAATCTTGATGATACTTGGTGGTAATGACAAGTACACATCCCACTTGGCCCACGAAATTTTGGTCTTCTACGTTGAAGCGTTTGTTTACAGTAGCAATTTATATTTTTATGTTTCCCACTGTTCCCTCCTATATAGATAGATGAATTTTAACTCTAAATCCAACATGGTTTGTAGTAGCTCTTTGAAACTTGACAAAAATGGTAGTTCTCAGTTTTGTCTCTATGATTTGTTTCTTCTTCAAGTATCCCTCAGCAGAGACTGTGAAAAAGCACTTTCATTGAAAGGGTTTGCCAAGCTCCCAAGAAATTACGGGTTTCCAAAATACCAGGAAATATTTTTTCACCCAATCTTGATGATACTTGGTGTTAATGACAAGTACACAAATGCCACTTGGATCACCAAATTTTGCTCTTCTAGGTTGAAGCGTTCGTCTACAGTAGCAGTTTTTATTTTTAGGTTTCCCTCTGTTCTCTTTTATATAGATAGATGAATTTGGAACTCTAAATCCAACATGGTTTGTAGTAGCTCTTTGAAACTTGACAAAATAAAAAAGTTCTCAGTTTCGTCTCTATGGTTTGTTTCCTCTTCAAATAGTCCTAGGCACAGACTGGGGAAAAGCACATTCATTGAGAGGCGTTGCCAAGCTGCTAAGAAATAACGAGTTTCTGAAATACCAGCAAATATTTTTTCACCCAATCATGATGATACGTGGTGGTAATGATAAGTACACAAATGCCACTTGGCTCACTAAATTGTGTTCTTCTAGGTTGAAGCGTTCATTTACAGTAGCAGTTTTTATTTTTAGGTTTCACTCTGTTCTCTCCCATGTAGATAGATGAATTTGGAACTCTAAATCCAACATGGTTTGTAGTAGCTCTTTGAAACTTGATAAAATAATGGAGTTCTCAGTTTTTTCTCTACGGTTTGTTTCCTCTTCAAGTAGCCCTAGGCATAGACTGTGGAAAAGCACTTTCATTGAAAGGGGTTCCCAAGCTTCTAAGAAATAATGATTTTCCGAAATACCAGCAAATATTTTTTCACCCAATCTTGATGATACTTGTTGGTAATGATCGGTACACAAATCCCACTTGACTCACCAAATTTTGTTCTTCTAGGTTGAAGCGTTAGTTTTCAGTAGCAGTTTATATTTATAGGTCTCCCTCTGCTCTCTCCTATATAGATAGATGAATTTGGAACTCTAAATCCAACATGGTTTGTAGTAGCTCTTTGAAACTTGACAAAATAAAGGAGTTCTCAGTTTTGTCTCTTTTATGTTTCCTCTTCAAGTAGCCCTAAGCAGAGACTGTGGAAAAGCACTTTCATTGAAAGGGGTTGCCAAGCTTCCAAGACATTACGAGTTTCCGAAATACCAGCAAATATTTTTTGACCCATTAGTTGGTGGTAATTACAAGTACACAAATCCCACTTGGCTCACCAAATTTTGTTCTTCTAGATTGAAGCGTTCGTTGACAGTAGCAGTTTTTATTTTTAGGTTTCACTCTGTTCTCTCCTATATAGATAGATGAATTTGGACTCTAAAATCAACATGGTTTGTAGTAGCTCTATGAAACTTGACAAAATTAAAGGAGTTCCCATTTTGTCTCTATGGTTTGTTTCCTCTTCAAGTAGCCCTAAGCACAGACTGTGGAAAAGCACTTTCATTGAGAGGGGTTGTCAAGCTTCTAAGAAATAACAAGTTTCCAACATCCAGCAAATATTTTTTCACCCAATCTTGATGATACTTGGTGGTAATGATCAGTACACAAATCCCACTTGACTCATCAAGTTTGGTTCTTCTAGGTTGAAACGTTCGTTTACAGTAGCAGTTTATATTTTTAGGTGTCCCTCTGTTCTCTCCTACATAGGTAGATCAATTTGGAACTCTAAATCCAACATGGTTTGTAGTAGCTCTTTGAAACTTGACAAAATAATCTAGTTCTCAGTTTTGTCTCTATGATTTGTTTCCTCTTCTATTAGCCCTAAGCAGAGACTGTGGAAAAGCACTTTCATTGAAAGGGGTTGCCAAGCTTCCAAGAAATTAAGTGTTTCCCGAAATACCAGCAAACATTTTTTCACCCAATCTTGATGATACTTTGGTGGAAATGATCAGTACACATATCCCACTTGGCTCACCAAATTTTGTTCTTATAAGTTGAAGCCGTTCGTTTACAGTAGCAGTTTTTATTTTTAGTTTTCACTCAGATCTCTCCTATATAGATAGATGAATTTGGAACTCTAAATGCAACATGGTTTGTAGTACCTCTTTGAAACTTCATAAAATAAAGGAGTTCTCAGTTTTGTCTCTATGGTTTGATTCCTCTTCAAGTAGCCCTAGGCACAGACTGTGGAAAAGCACTTTCATTGAGAGCGGTTGCCAAGCTTCTAAGAAATAACGAGTGTCCGAAATTCCAGCAAATATTTTTTCACCCAATCTTAATGATACTTGGTGGTAATGACAAGTACACAAATCCCACTTGGCTCACCAAATTTTGTTCTTATAGGTTGAAGCATTCGTCTACAGTAGCAGTTTTTATATTTACGTTTCACTCTGTTCTCTCTTATATAGATAGATGAATATGGAACTCTAAATCCAACATGGTTTGTAGTAGCTCTTTGAAACTTGACAAAATAAAATAGTTCTCAGTTTTGTCCCTATGGTTTGTTTCTTCTTAAAGTAGCCCTAGGCACAGACTGTGGAAAAGCACTTTCATTGAGAGGGGTTGCCAAGCTTCTAAGAAATAATGAGTTTTCAAAATAGCAGCAAATATTTTTTCACACAATCTTGATGATACGTGGTGGTAATTATCAGTACACAAAATGCCACTTGGCTCACCAAATTGTGTTCTTCTAGGTTGAAGCGTTCGTTTTCAGGAGCCGTTTTTATTTTTAGGTTTCACTCTCTTCTCTCCCATATAGATAGATGAATTTGGGACTCTAAATCCAACATGGTTTGTAGTAGCTCTCTGAAACTTGACAAAATAAAGGAGTTCTCAGTTTTTCTCTATGATTTGTTTCCTCTTCAAGTAGCCCAGGCAAGAGACTGTGGAAAAGCACTTTCATTGAAGGGGTTGCCAAGCTTCCAAGAAATTACGTGTTTCAGAAATACCAGCAAATATTTTTTCACCAAATCTTGATGATACTTGGTGGTAATGAGAAGTACACAAATCCCACTTGGCTCCACAAATTTGTTCTTCTAGTTGAAGCGTTCGTTTACAGTAGCAGTTTTTATTTTTAGGTTTCACTCTGTTCTCTCCTATATAGATAGATGAATTTGGAACTCTAAATCCAACATGGGTTTGTAGTACTCTTTGAAACTTGACAAAATAAAGGAGTTCTCAGTTTTGTCTTTATTCATTGTTTCCTCTTCAAGTAGCAACTAGGCACAGACTGTGGAAAAGCACTTTCATTGAGAGGGGTTGACATCTTCTAAGAAATAACGAGTTTCCGAAATACCAGCAAATATTTTTTCACGCAATCTTGAAGATACGTGGTGGTAATGATCAGTACACAAATCCCACTTGGCTCACCAAATTGGGTTCTTCTAGGTTGAAGCGTTCGTTTTACATACAGTTTTATTTTTAGGTTTCAATCTATTCTCTCCTATATAGATAGATGAATTTGGAACTCTAAATCAAACATGTTTTGTAGTAGCTCTTTAAACTTGACAAAATAAAGGAGTTTCTCAGTTTTGTCTCTATGGTTTGATTCCTCTTCAAGTAGCCCTAGCACACACTGTGGAAGAGGACGTTCATTGAAAGGGGTTGCCAAGCTTCTAAGAAATAAAGAGTTTCCAAAATACCAGCAAATTTTTTTCACCCAATCTTGATGATACTTGGGGGTAATGACAAGTACACAAATCCCACTTGGCTCACAAAATTTTGTTCTTCTAGGTTGAAGCGTTTGTTTACAGTAGCAGTTTTTATTTTTAGGTTTCACTCTGTTCTCTCCTATATAGATAGATGAATTTGGAACACTTAATCCAACATGGTTTGTAGTCGCTGTTTGAAACTTGACAAAATAAAGGAGTTCTCAGTTTTCTCTCTATGGTTTGTTTCCTCTTCAAGTAGCCCTAGGCACAGACTGTGGAAAAGCACTTTCATTGAGAGTTGTTGCCCACTTCTAAGAAATAACGAGTTTCCAAAATACCAGCAAATATTTTTTCACCCAATCTTGATGATACTGCTGGTAATGATCAGTACACAAATCCCACATGACTCACCAAATTTGTTTCTTCTAGGTTGAAGCGTTCGTTTACAGTAGCAGTTTATATTTTTAGTGCCCCTTTGTTCTCTAATATAGATAGATGAATTTGGAACTTTAAATCCAAAATGGTTTGTAGTAGCTCTTTGAAACTTGACAAAATAAAGGAGTTCTCAGTTTTGTCTCTATGATTTGTTTCCTCCTCAAGTATCCCTAAGCAGAGACTGTGGAAAAGCACTTTCATTGAAAGGGGTTGCCAAGCTTCCAAGAAATTACGAGTTTACGAAATACCAGCAAATATTTTTTCACCCAATCTTGATGATACTTGGTGTTAATGACAAGTACACAAATAACCCTTGACTCAAAAATTGTGTTCTTCTAGGTTGAAGCGTTCGTTTACAGTAGCAGTTTTTATTTTTAGGTTTTACTCTGTTCTCTTTTATATAGATCGATGAATTTGGAACTCTAAATCCAACATGGTTTGTAGTAGCTCTTTGAAACTTGACAAAATGAAGGAGTTCTCAGTTTTGTCTCTATGTTTTGTTTCCTCTTCAAGTAGCCCTAGGCACAGACTGTGGAAAAGCACTTTCATTGAGAGGAATTTGCCAGGTTTCTAAGAAATAACGATTTTCCGAAATACCAGCAATATTTTTTCACCCAATCTTGATGATACTTGTTGGTAATGACAAGTACACAATACACATGGCTCACCAAATTTTGTTCTTCTAGGTTGAAGCGTTCGTTTACGGTAGCAGTTTATATTTTTAGGTTTCACTCTGTTCTCTCTTATATAGATAGATGAATTTGGAACTCTAAATCCAACATGGTTTGTAGTAGCTCTTTGAAATTTGACAAAATAAAGGAAATCTCAGTTTTCTCTCTATTGTTTCATTCCTCTTCAAGTAGCTTAGGCACAGATTGTGGAAAAGCATTTTCATTGAGAGAGGTTGCCAAGCTTCTAAGAAATAATGAGTTTTCAAAATACCAGCAAATAAGTTTTCACCAATCTTGATGATACGTGGTGGTAATGATCAGTACACAAATCCCACTTGGCTCAACAAATTGTCTTCTTCTAGGTTGAAGTGTTGGTTTACAGTAGCAGTTTATATTTTTAGGTTTCCCTCTGTTCTCTCCTATATAGATAGCTGAATTTGGAACTTAAAATCCAGCATGGATTGTAGTAGCGCTTGAAACTTGACAAAAAATACTAGTTCTCAATTTGTCTCTATGATTTGTTTCCTCTTCAAGTAGCCCTAGGCACAGACTGTGGAAAAGCACTTTCATTGAGAGGAGTTTGCCAGGTTTCTAAGAAATAACGATTTTCCGAAATACCAGCAATATTTTTTCACCCAATCTTGATGATACTTGTTGGTAATGACAAGTACACAAATCCCACCTGGCTCACCAAATTTTGTTCTTTTAGGTTGAAGCGTTCGTTTACGGTAGTAGTTTATATTTTTAGGTTTCACACTGTCTCTCCTATATAGATAGATGAATTTGGAACTCTAAATCCAATATGGTTTGTAGTAGCTCTTTGAAACTTGACAAAATAAAATATTTCTCAGTTTTGTCTCTATGGTTCGTGTCTTCTTCAAGTAGCCCTAGGCACAGACTGTGGAAAAGCACTTTAACTGAGAGGGGTTGCCAAGCATCCAAGAAATAACGAGTTTCCGAAATATCAGCAAATATTTTTTCACCCAATCTTGATGATGCTTGGTGGTAATGATCGGTACACAAATCCCATTTGGCTCACCAAATTTGGTTCTTCTTGGTTGAAGCGTTCGTTTACAGTAGCAATTTTTATTTTTAGGTTTCACTTTGTTCTCTCCTATATAGATAGATGAATTTGGAACACTAAATCCAACATGGTTTGTAGTAGCTCTTTGAAACTTGACAAAATAAAGGAGTTCTCAGTTTTGTCTCTATGGTTTGTTTCCTCTTCAAGTAGCCTAAGGCACAGACTCTGGCAAAGCACTTTCATTGAGAGGGGTTGCCAAACTTCTAAGAAATAACGAGTTTTCGAAATACCAGCAAATATTTTTTTACCCAATCTTGATGATACTTGGTGGTAATGATCAGTCCACAAATCCCACTAGGCTCACCAAATTTTGTTCTTCTAGGTTTAAGCGTTCGTCTACAGTAGCAGTTTTTATATTTAGGTTTCACTCTGTTCCCTCTTATATAGACAGATGAATTTGAAACTCTAAATCCAGCATGGTTTCTAGTAGTGCTTAGAAATTTGACAAAATATAGTAGTTCTCAGTATTGTCTCTATGGTTTGTTTCCTCTTCAAGTAGCCCTAAGAAAAGACTGTGGAAAGCACTTTAATTGAAAGAAGTTGCCAATCTTCCAAGAAATTATGAGTTTCCGAAATACCAGCAAATACTTTTTCACCCAATCTTGATGATATGTGGTTTTAAGAACAAGTACACAAATCCCACTTGGCTCACCAAATTTTGTTCCTCTAGGTTTAAGTGTTCGTCTACAGTAGCAGTTTTTATTTTTAGGTTTCACTTTGTTCTTTCCTATATAGGTAGATGAATTTGGAACTCTTAATCCAACATGGTTTGAAGTAGCTCTTTGAAACTAGACAAAATAAAGGAATTCTCAGTTTTTTCTCTATGGTTTGTTTCCTCTTCAAGTAGCCCAAGGCACAGACTGTGGAAAAGCACTTTCATTGAGAGGGGTGGCCAAGCTTCTACGAAATAACGAGTTTCCGAAATACCAGCAAATATTTTTTCACCCAATCTTGATGATACTTCGTGGTAATGATCAGTACACCAATCCCACTTGGCTCACCAAATTGTGTTCTTCTAGGTTGAAGCTTTCGTCTACAGTAGCAGTTTTTATATTTAGGTTTCACTCTGTTCTCTTTCATATATATAGATGAATTTGGAACTCTAATACAAACACGGTTTGTAGTAGCTCTTTGAAACTTGACAAAATAAAGTAGGTCTCAGTTTTGTCTCTATGATTTCTTTCCTCTTCAAGTAGCCCTAAGCAGAGACTGTGGAAAAGCACTTTCATTGAAAGGGGTTGCCAAGCTTCCAAGAAATTACGAGTTTCCGAAATACCAGCAAATACTTTTTCACCCAATCTTGATGATAAGTGGTGGTAATGACAAGTACACAAATCCCACTTTTCTCACCAAATTTTGTTCTTCTCGGTTGAAGCATTCGTTTACAGTAGCAGTTTTTATTTTTCGGATTCACTTTGTTCTCTCTTATATAGATAGATGAATTTGGAAATCTAAATCCAACATGGTTTGTAGTAGCTCCTTGAAACTTGACAACATAAAGGAGTTCTCAGTTTTGTCTCTATGGTTTGTTTCCTCTTCAAGTTGCCCTAGGCACAGACTGTGGAAAAGCTCTTTCATTGAGAGGGGTTGCCAAGCCTCTAAGAAATAATGAGTTTTCGAAATATCAGCAAATATTTTTTCACCCAATCTTGATGGTGCTTGTTGGTACTGATCGGTACAGAAATCCCACTTGACTCACCAAATTTGGTTCTTCTAGTTTGAAGCGTTCGTTTAAAGTAGCAGTTTATATTTTTATGTTTCCCTTTGTTCTCTCCTGTATAGATAGCTGAATTTGGAACTTTAAATCCAATATGGTTTGTACTAGCTCTTTGAAACTTGACAAAAAAAGTAGTTCTCAGTTTTGACTCTATGATTTCTTTCCTCTTCAAGTAGCCCTAAGCAGAGACTGTGAAAAAGCACTTTCATTGAAAGATGTTGCCAAGCTTCCAAGAAATTACGAGTTTCCGAAATACCAGCAAATACTTTTTCACCCAATCTTGATGATAAGTGGTGGTAATGACAAGTACACAAATCCCACTTGGCTCACCAAATTTTGTTCTTCTCGGTTGAAGCATTCGTTTACAGTAGCAGTTTTTATTTTTCGGTTTCACTTTTTTCTCTCCTATATAGATAGATGAATTTGGAAATCTAAATCCAACATGGTTTGTAGTAGATCTTTGAAACTTGACAAAATAAAGGAGGTCTCCGTTTTGTCTCTATGATTTGTTTCCTCTTCAAGTAGCCCTAAGCAGAGACTGTGGAAAAGCACTTTCACTAAAAGGGGTTGCCAAGCTTTCAAGAAATTACGAGTTACTGAAATACCAGCAAATATTTTTTCACCCTATCTTGATGATACTTGGTGGTAATGACAAGTACACAAATCCCACTTGGCTCACCAAATTTTGTTCTTCTAGGTTGAAGCGTTCGTTTACAGTAGAAGTTTTTATTTTCAGGTTTAACTATGTTCTCTCTTATATAGATAGATGAATTTGGAACTCTAAATCCAACATGGTTTGTAGTAGCTCTTTGAAACTTTACAAAAAAAAGTATTTCTCAGTTTAATCTCTATGATTTGATTCCTCTTCAAGAAGCACTAGGCAGAGACAGTGGAAAAGCAATTTCATTGAAAGGGGCTGCCAAGCTTCCAAGAAATTACGAGTTTCCGAAATAACAGCAAATATTTTTTCAGCCAATTTTGATGATACTTGGTAGAAATGATCAGTACACCAATCCCACTTGGCTCAACAAATTTTGATCTTCTCGGTTGAACCGTTCGTCTACAATAGCATTTTTATTTTTAGGTTTCCCTCTGTTCTCTCCTATATAGATAGATGAATTTGGAACTCTAAATCCAACATGGTTTGTAGTAGCACTTTGAAACTTGACAAAATAAAGTAGTTCTCAGTTTTGTCTCTATGGTTTGTTTCCTCTTCATGTAGCCCTAAGCAGAAACTGGGGAAAAGCACTTTCATTGAAAGGAGTTGCCAAGCTTCCAAGAAATTACGATTTTCAGAAATACCAGCAGATACTTTTTCACCCAATCTTGATATTACATGGTGGTAATGACAAGTACACAAATCACACTTGGCTCCCAAATTTTGATCTTCTAGGTTGAAGCGTTCGTTTTCAGTAGCAGATTTTATTTTTAGGTTTCACTTTGTTCTCTCCTATATAGATAGATGAATTTTGAACTCTAAATCCTATATGGTTTTTAGTAGCTCTTTGAAACTTGACAAAATAAAGGCGTTCTCAGTTTTGTCTCTATGGTTTGTTTACTCTTCAAGTTGCCCTAGGCACAGACTGTGGAAAAGCACTTTCATTGAGAGGGGTTGCAATCTTCTAAGAAATAACGAGTTTCCGAAATACCAGCAAATATTTTTTCTCCCAATCTTGATAATACTTGGTGGTAATGATCAGTACACCAATCCCACTTGGCTCACTAAATTTTATTCTTCTAGGTTGAAGCGTTCGTCTACAGTAGCAGTTTTTATATTTAGGGTTCACTCTGTTCTCTTCTATAGAGATAGATGAATTTGGAACTCTAAATCCAACATGGTTTGTAGTAGCTCTTTGAAACTTGACAAAATAAAGGAGTTCTCAGTTTTGTCTCTATGATTTGTTTCCTCTTAAAGTAGCCCTAAGAAGAGACTGTGGAAAAGCACTTTCATTGAAAGGGGTTGCCAAGCTTCCAAGAAATTAGGAGTTTCCGAAATACCAGCAAATATTTTTTAACCCAATGTTGATGATACTTGGTGGTAATGACATTTACTCAAATCCCACTTGGCTCACCCAATTTTGTTCCTCTAGGTTGAAGCATTAGTTTACAGTAGCAGTTTTTATTTTTGGTTTCACTCTGTTCTCTCCTATATAGGTAGATGAATTTGGAACTCTACATCCAACATGGTTTGTAGTAGCTCTTTGAAACTTGACAAAATAAAGGAGTTCTCAGTTTTGTCTCTATGGTTTGTTTCCTCTTCAAGTAGCCCTATTCACAGACTGTGGAAAAGCACTTTCATTGAGAGGGGTTGCCAAGCTTCTAAGAAATAACGAGTTTTCGAAATACCAGCAAATATTTTTTTACCCAATCTTGATGATACTTGGTGGTAATGTTCAGTCCACAAATCCCACTAGGCTCATCAAATTTTGTTCTTCTAGGTTTAAGCCTTCGTCTACAGTAGCAGTTTTTATATTTAGGTTTCACTCTGTTCCCTCTTATATAGATAGATGAATTGGAAACTCTAAATCCAGCATGGTTTCTAGTAGTGCTTTGAAACTTGACAAAATAAAGTAGTTCTCAGTATTGTCTCTATGGTTTGTTTCCTCTTCAAGTAGCCCTAAGCAGAGACTTTGGAAAAGCACTTTAATTGAAAGAAGTTGCCAAGCTTCCAAGAAATTACGAGTTTCTGAAATACCAGCAAATACTTTTTCACCCAATCTTGATGATATGTGGTTTTAATAACAAGTACACAAATCCCACTTGGCTCACCAAATTTAGTTCTTCTAGGTGTAATTGTTCGTCTACAGTAGCAGTTTTTATTTTTAGGTTTCACTTTGTTCTTTCCTATAGCGGTAGATGAATTTGGAACTCTTAATCCAACATGGTTTGAAGTAGCCATTTGAAACTTGACAAAACAAAGGAGTTCTCAGTTTTTTCTCTATGGTTTGTTTCCTCTTCAAGTAGCCCAAGGCACAGACTGTGGAAAAGCACTTTCATTGAGAGGAGTGGCCAAGCTTCTACGAAATAACGAGTTTCCGAAATACCAGCAAATATTTTTTCACCCACTCTTGATGATACTTGGTGGTAATGATCAGTACACCAATCCCACTTGGCTCACCAAATTTTGATGTTCTTGGTTGAAGCGTTCGTCTACAATAGCATTTTTTATTTTTAGGTTTCCCTCTGTTCTCTCCTATATAGATAGATGAATTTGGAACTCTAAATCCAACATGGTTTGTAGTAGCTCTTTGAAACTTGACAAAATAAAGTAGTTCTCAGTTTTGTCTCTATGGTTTGTTTCCTCTTCATGTAGCCCTAAGCAGAAACTGTGGAAAAGCACTTTCATTGAAAGGAGTTGCCAAGCTTCCAAGAAATTACGATTTTCAGAAATACCAGCAAATACTTTTTCACCCAATCTTGATATTACTTGGTGGTAATGACAAGTACACAAATCACACTTGGCTTCCAAATTTTGATCTTCTAGGTTGAAGCGTTCGTTTTCAGTAGCAGGTTTTATTTTTAGGTTTCACTTTGTTCTCTCCTATATAGATAGATGAATTTGGAACTCTAAATCCAATATGGTTTTTAGTAGCTCTTTGAAACTTGACAAAATAAAGGCGTTCACAGTTTTGTCTCCAGGGTTTGTTTACTCTTCAAGTAGCCCTACGCACAGACTGTGGAAAAGCACTTTCATTGAGAGGGGTTGCAATCTTCTAAGAAATAACGAGTTTCCGAATACCAGCAAATATTTTTTCTCCCAATCTTGATAATACTTGGTGGTAATGATCAGTACACCAATCCCACTTGGCTCACTAAATTTTATTCTTCTAGGTTGAAGCGTTCGTCTACAGTAGCAGTTTTTATATTTAGGGTTTACTCTGTTCTCTTTTATAGAGATAGATGAATTTGGAACTCTAAATCCAACATGGTTTGTAGTAGCTCTTTGAAACTTGACAAAATAAAGGAGTTCTCAGTTTTGTCTCTATGGTTTGTTTCCTCTTCAAGTAGCCCTAGACACAGACTCTGGCAAAGCACTTTCATTGAGAGGGGTTGCCAAGCTTCTAAGAAATAACGAGTTTTCGAAATACCAGCAAATATTTTTTTACCCAATCTTGATGATACTTGGTGGTAATGATCAGTCCACAAATCCCACTAGGCTCACCAAATTTTGTTCTTCTAGTTTTAAGCGTTCGTCTACAGTAGCAGTTTTTATATTTAGGTTTCACTCTGTTCCCTCTTATATAGACAGATGAATTTGAAACTCAAAAACCAGCATGGTTTCTAGTAGTGCTTTGAAACATGACAAAATAAAGTAGTTCTCAGTATTGTCTCTATGGTTTGTTTCCTCTTCAAGTAGCCCTAAGCAGAGACTGTGGAAAAGCACTTTAATTGAAAGAAGTTGCCAAGCTTCCAAGAAATTACGAGTTTCCGAAATACCAGCAAATTCTTTTTCACCCAATCTTGATGATATGTGATTTTAATAACAAGTACACAAATCCCACTTGGCTCACCAAATTTAGTTCTTCTAGGTGTAAGTGTTCGTCTACAGTAGCAGTTTTTATTTTTAGGTTTCACTTTGTTCTTTCCTATATAGGTAGATGAATTTGGAACTCTTAGTCCAACATGGTTTGAAGTAGCTCTTTGAAACTTGACAAAATAAAAGAGTTTTCAGTTTTTTCTCTATGGTTTGTTTCCTCTTCAAGTAGCCCAAGGCACAGACTGTGGAAAAGCACTTTCATTGACAGGGGTGGCCAAGCTTCTACGAAATAACGAGTTTCCGAAATACCAGCAAATATTTTTTCACCCAATCTTGATGATACTTGGTGGTAATGATCAGTACACCAATCCCACTTGGCTCACCAAATTGTGTTCTTCTAGGTTGAAGCTCTCGTCTACAGTAGCAGTTTTTATATTTAGGTTTCACTCTGTTCTCTTTCATATATATAGATGAATTTGGAACTCTAATACAAACATGGTTTGTAGTAGCTCTTTGAAACTTGACAAAATAAAGTAGGTCTCAGTTTTGTCTCTATGGTTTGTTTCCTCTTCAAGTAGCCCTAGGCACAGACTGTGGAAAAGCACTTTCATTGAGAGGGGTTGCCAAGCCCCTAAGAAATAATGAGTTTTCGAAATACCAGCAAATATTTTTTCACCCAATCTTGATGGTGCTTGGTGGTAATGATCGGTACAGAAATCCCACTTGTCTCACCAAATTTTTTTCTTCTAGTTTGAAGCGTTCGTTTAAAGTAGCAGTTTATATTTTTAGGTTTCCCTCGGTTCTCTCCTATATAGATAGCTGAATTTTAACTCTAAATCCAATATGGTTTGTACTAGCTCTTTGAAACTTGACAAAAATGTAGTTCTCAGTTTTGTCTCTATGATTTCTTTCCTCTTCAAGTAGCCCAAAGCACAGACTGTGGAAAAGCACTTTCATTGAAAGGGGTTGCCAAGCTTCCAAGAAATTACGAGTTTCCGAAATACCAG